>NW_011336470.1:501003-511055 GCF_000735185.1 Notothenia coriiceps | reverse complement strand
GTACTGTACCTTGAAAGGTGCCTGTACCTTACTGGAGACTCAGTCGGGACAGAAACTCAAGAGACTGGGAAGGAGACTTTCACCTCTACCTGTACTCCTAAGAAGTGACCCACTCCGCCAGACAACAAGGGAGTCGGTGGTCTTTGTCGAGGTCGACGTCATGGGGGCCTTCCGGGAGAAGCCTCATTTTGGGAGGTTCTAAGGAGCGGCAGGTGAAGGGGCCATCGGGCACACGGTTGCAGGAATATTTCTACCAGCATAACCTTCGTGGGCCAAAGTAATTTGTTTATTTGTTTTTCCGATTGTCAACCAAAACGTTCGCTAGGTAGTATCGATTGTCCATTGACAAAAGGGACATTCTTTGAGTCGGGAGGATGTGCACAACGAACATAACGACAGGGTTAAGTTATGTGCGGTCTTATCAACAACTGAAATTGTTTGTTGTGCTAAGTGTAATGGAGTGTGATAATGACATTAATTTAGTTGTTAATTTACATCATGTGGATCAAACTCGAACCGGTTTTTAGGTGCGATGTCAAAGTAATTTGTTATTAGTTTACACAAAAATCACGGAAAATTTATGCCGGATCTTCGATAGTATTCGATTTTCCACTAACAAACATACGGGACATTCTGATAGTTATCAATTGCAATCGATTAGTGTGAAGTAAAGTTCTGTGGCCTTAACAATAATTACAATTTGTTTATTTCAAAATTTTCGGTGAAGTGTAATTAGTGTGAGACACGCAACAGCAAGTATACATACAGAGAGTAGGCGATCCACCGTCACAGTGCTTTTTGCTCCCAGGATCTACGCCCGATCCTACGCCAGGACCTCACGCCAGGATCCTCACGCCAGGATCCTCACGCCAGGATCCTCACGCCAGGTCCTCACGCAGACTTGACGTCAGAGGAGGCTGCGACGTCGAAGTACGCGATGAGTACTTGTGTCGTCCAGTCCTGTGAGGTGCACGTCGTCGTTAATTATTATATCTCGTCTCCACTAGTTTGAGTTACAAGTAGTGCCAGCGCCGGGTGTAAGCGTAATACCCAACGTGAGTTTCCCGGCCTAACATTGAAATTCTGATATATATTTTATGTATATATGTTATAAATTATATATATATTTTATTACATAATATAATGTAGTAACGGAGTACGTAACCTAATAATAGTCTATCCCATTATGAATATTAATTGCGTCACTACTGTCAATTCCTAAAACCCTCTTACCCGGTACACCCGGAGATCGATTAAATTGTCTACCGGAACTCGGTTATCTCTAAGACTTTTTACGCGCGCTGCTTTTACCGTGCTTCCCAAACCCCCGGAGGGGATCTTGTAAAATCTAAAAACGTCCAGGAACTACCGACATACCACTTAAGAGAGGCTGACTTAATATTCTACCTGATCATAATTCCATTGTTGAGGTCTACTAAAATACATTTATATTGTGCAATTTTCCAAACTCACATTGGTTTTTCATACAGCATCTCTGGATAGTATGTGTCAGAGGTGGGACCAAGTCATTGTTTTGCAAGTCCGAGTCAAGTCTCAAGTCTTTGCGCTCAAGTCCGAGTCAAGTCTCAAGTCAGGATGGGCAAGTTCAAGTCAAGTCGATGTCCTAAATGTTGACAAAACAAGTCTTTAACAAGTCATTATGTGCTTTTCAGCAAATGTAATGACATCCATCAACAGAATAATACTTAATAATCAAACTGCTCTTATTAGTCACATTAATAATGTAATAATCAATTTTCTCTCTGCTGGTAAAGTAACATGTTTTTCTTCTATTTTAAGAGGGATCAGTACATAGGCGGAGTTTGACATTTACGCTTCGGGGGGCAGGCAAACCTTTTTTACTGACTTCAGTACACATTCCCAACTATTACGTGGGGTGCTACGGATACAGTAGCAATAAAGCCAGCGCTCACCGCACTGAGTATGACTTTTCCACATACGAACACAACTCGTCCCGTCATGCACGCCTCATGCCCGCCGTACACACACACTCATATGGAAGGGGCGGTCTCTCCCCCAAACAACAGTGCATTACATAACTGTAAAACTTATCATAACTGTGCACATCTTATACTTATTTGATAACTACTACATCCCTTGGTTACTTGAACACACTACAATATTATTAACCAGTGTCCTACCTTATTAAAATATTGATATACGAAATATTTGTATTGGAACAGTTTTCGACGTAGTAATGCTGTAACATATTTCGCAAAATCCGTCTATGGNAACGCTTTTTTCCGGGTTCGGTTCTGGGTAAAAAAAAGATGATCCGGGTCGGTTCGCGGGTGTTGCATAATAAATATATTAAAATAATAATAATTTAGTTTAATAACTAAATTATTATTATTTTAATATATTTATTATGCAACACCCGCGAACCGACCCGGATCATCTTTTTTTTACCCAGAACCGAACCCGGAAAAAAGCGTTTGAACTGCCGTGACGTCATCTTCAATGCGAACCACAAAACCAACATCAGCCGTTAGCTGTTAGCCCTCAGAGCTCACAGCTCCTCATATCTGTTCAGAAACTAGACAAAAGTTAAACAAGTACAAACCACAGACTGTCTGTGTCATGGAGAATACACTCGCTGGTTTATTTATGTCTGTAGGCCGTTGTTGTGAGTGTGGACGGTCGGAGCATATACAATGTTAGCTTAGCCGATCTCCATTCAGAAAACACGCATTTTAAAAGGTTTTTCGCCTGCCGTCTGTCTGCAGACCGATATCAGTATGTTGTTACTTCAGCATCATTTTGAAACCTGTATTACAATTAAATCACGGTCAAATATGTTCATTTTGTTGTAGCCCCCTTGCCAGCGATTCTCTCTGACCATTCAGCAGTCGAGAGTGTTTACGTCACTAGTTTAGCATATTCAGCGTGGTTGTTGGCCCGGTAAGAACCTCGATTAAGGAGGGCCAGGTGAAAAAGTAGCACTGAGCCGGAACTACCCGTAGTGGAAAAGCAAAGAAAAGCGGGCCGGGTTTGGCACGGCACGCTTAAACCATGCTACGTGCTGCAGTGGAAAAGCGCCACCTCATTTGAAATGTCCATAGGGGTGTTTTGATGAATTGTTGGGTTTTTGTCGCATGATAGCATTGTTCACTTTTTGAACATTAAAGGTGGGGTAGGTAATTTTGGAGAAACCGGCTCGAGTGCGCTAGAATTTGAAAATACATAGCCGGAAAAAATCTGCCACTTCCTTACAGAGCCCCTCCTCCAACACACACGAACGTGCACATGACCAATGAGGGCACGAGATAAGTTTGTGCACAGATGGAAGGCTGACAGGCAGGTAGGCCATCCAGTTACTTTAGCCGGGCCGGCTAAAATGATTGGTCGTGCTTTTTACAGCGCTACGGCTTCCACAGATTACATTTTTTTATGATTTTTTTGTCAAAGCACTTATTCATTGCTATCGGGATGTTAAGAGCATTCCATGGAATATAACAAAAAGTGTATCTCGTGCCGGTTTCTCAAACTACCCCACCTTTAAAGCATGTAAACATGTCACAGTCGAGGCACAAAATACAAATATGAGGCTGAAAATGAACATAATAGGTAGTCTTTAAATAAAATAGATGAGAAGCATGGAAATGGCTGTACAAGAACCATTACAGGTGAAATTATTTTATTTTTCTAATATTTATAGTTCTTTTGCTCATTATTTTCAGCCTTTGACTTTGCTGTAAATCATTTTAAATGGACTGCATTTATATAGCTCCTTTTCCGTTTTTTACAACCCCTCAAACCACCTTTACATACACTAGACAGCATTCACAGACATTCATACAGAGGCAGCCATTAGAGGTACCTGCTCAGGTAAGCTACTGTCCACACACACTGTTGGCCACCAGGAGCCATTTGGGGTTGAGTATCTTCACCATGTACACATCGACATGTTGACTGCTGGGGATCAAACCACTGACCTTCCTATTGGAGGACGACCATCGACCCCCTGAGCCACAGCCAGGGAGTAAACGTGTTGGAAATGTCTGACCAGGCAGCTGTGAACACGAAGCAGAACCTCTGGAACTGGGTTTTAATTGGCTGGTTTGTGGTAGTTCGATGAAATGCAAATACGCCTGAAATATGCAGCACTTACAGTAAAGCCCAGTGCAGCCACAGTGAGGCCTTGTGGGACCGAGCGGATATCTGTGGGAGGTCGTGGTGAATATAACATTTTCGGAAGTTATAAAAATTCAGTAGTGAACTTAGTTATTTTGCAACCCTGTGATTGTTTCCATAACTATCCGTCAACAAATATAAATAATTTTGAGTCATATGGATTGTTGCAATTCTTTGTAATGTTTGTTCTGTACACATAACATCTATTGCACTAAGCCCTTCTCGTTCGCTCTCATTTAGGTTTTTTCCATTATCTTTCCCTATAGATTTGTTGCTAATATGCTGCAACAATCTAAGGACAGAAGTTGTCGTATGCTTCACAGAGTTTGTGATATTGATTGATAAACAAAAACCCTGCTTTAAGCATCTGTTTCTGCCTGTTTAAACCATGTGTTATTTACTCTTTTATTGGGAATACCCCAATAATTACTGTAAGAACTGGATACCGGACTCACCAAGTCCAGAAGCTGAACAAAGTTTTCTGGCCTCTGCAGCCCACATAAGATGCGCAAACGTTTTTGGGAAAATATGCAAGGAGTCCCGCAAACAAAAACATATTTTCCAGACTCTTGGAATATTAAAGATATATAAAACCTTCAAGTAATAAAAGTAAGTAAAAATGTACCAAGTATATTGTTTTTTGTGTCTTCTATATAATGTGAGTATAAGCAACGTTTGGGACTTTGTGTCAGAGGTGTTATAGTCTCATGTAAGATTAATCCTTTCACATGTTTAAAAAAGAATTACTTCTCCGTAAAAGTACACATCATGACTTAAAACATGAAATGTGGATGAATGTCCTCAGCAGAGAGTGTGTAATTGCATAACGTCGGTGTTTTCAATGCACACACAGATTTCTTATCTCCACAGTACAGTGTGTTCAATCTGTTGCAGTTGTTTTACTCCAGATATGGGTGTGTGTGTGTGTGTGCGTGTGTGTGTGTGTGTGTGTGTGTGTGTGTGTGTGTGTGTGTGTGTGTGTGTGTGTGTGTGTGTGTGTGTGTGTGTGTGTGTGTGTGTGTGTGTGTGTGTGTGATTGTCTCTGTGTGAGAGTGTGTGTGTTTGTGTGTGTGTGTGTGTGTGTGTGTGTGTGTGTGTGTGTGAGTGATGATTTGACTGAGACAGTCTGCTACAGGACGGATCAGGTAACATCCGAGGACAGCACAGGGTCACGGGGCGACGCAGAAACACCCCCCGCCTGGCGTGTGCGGTTACACACAGNCCCAAAAACGAAATTTACTTTTTTGTTTTCTTTTAACAAAATATACATCTAAATGTGTGTCTACATACAATATACATTTACAATTATAAATAGATTATATCATTATTACTACAATATATATTAATTTACATTGTATGTCATATTTGATAAGACAAATATAAAAGACTATCTGCTTTCATCTGACATACAAAATACATTTGTTATTAAAAAACTAAAATCAACAAATTGTTGTTAATAATAATAATTTAATTTCTGTAAGAAAAACATACTTTCATCCATTTTTAGATCGCTAATAACAAGCATTACAATGTCTAAGAGACTCGGGGTGTTCCTCAATGTCGAGTACGCTTGCTTGGTAGCACATGTCTTCCGAGTCACTTGCTTCAGAAGCGAGGCAAGAATACTTACTTGCATTCGGAAAACGAAGAGCGGAACAGGCGAGCAAGTGTGCAGGTGTGCGTCATATGAGGCCCCGCCTTACATTTTACGCCACAGATTTTGGGAAATTGGTCCGTGCGCAAAGCATGTGGGGTTTTAAGACCGCGGAGTCTACACATGTTCAGCCTCTAAATGTCTCGCTATGAAGTAGGCTCGGTAGAATTCCAAGTATGCTGGACATTGGAACAGTCCTTCGGCGGGACTCGATGACGTAGTATGCNGCCATAACGCTACTTAGCTCAAGTTCATTATTTGTATTATTATTATTATTTGTGACAATTACCGGAAGTGCTCAACAAGTAAATAAAGGTGACGTAAACGAATAATAATAATAATACAAATAATGAACTTGAGCTAAGTAGCGTTATGGCGGTGGGGGTTACAGGTGGGGTTAAATAAGTGTAAACTTCTTCCCACGCCTTCTCGGATGTGTAATTAGGTAGATCATTTGTTTATATATAATTTGTAAGTCAATAATATTTAGTTTATCAATTTGATACTGCTTACGTTTCTACAGTATCATAATTCATTTCATTATTATATTACCCGTTCGAAAGAATTCGAAATAATCAAATCAAATGTGTCTTTGAAGAGATACTTGATTACTCAAAAACAAAAACAACTGTTAGTGTGTTTATGCACCTGGCTGCCAAAGATAAAAATGCAGTTTCAGTGCAGAATACATTTTTATTTATTTAGAAGACGGGCACAATTTCCTTAATACGGACACGGAATGACCTCTGGAGTCCAGCATGTGTTTGAGTTCCTCTGACCCTTCCTCTGAAAGTGGAGAGGACACTGAGGATTCTTCACTGGGGTGAGGCGGGGTCTGTTGTTCCCTCAGCCACCAGAAAACAGCTCCAGCTGCAGTACCCCGGGAAGCCCTCTTCGGAGTAAAAACCCTCCAAGATTCCTCGCCGTCCACTTCCCCGGTAGCCTGTGCCAACGTCCTTATAAAGATGAAAGCACCCGGTTTCATTAAACAAATAAACAAAAAGGCTAACAGTTGGTTTTGCAGCGAGTCATCATAGGCTAACAGATGACTGTTTCCCTGTAAGACTCACATTTAACACGTGTTGCTTGTTTTGCTGTCCAATTCTTTACACCAGAATAGTTGTTAACTTTAAACAAACAACACGATTCACATTACTCACACTCTTACTGTAATTAGTGATTAAATCAACAATTAATGTAGGACACGTAGTTGGGCTTGCCAAAATCACGCTACAGTTTCATTAAACAAATAATCAAATATGCTAACAGTTTATTTTGCCGAAAGCTATAGCTAACGAATAATTGTTTTTAGTGCCTTTAATACGGTTAGAAGCTATCATAAGCTAACAGGTGATTGTTTGTATTGCCTTAAGACTATCAGTTAACGTTAGCTAATCACACTTCGTATACAAATAAAACTTTAAAAGCATTTCACATTACTCAAACTCTGTGCGTTGTCGTTCATATTCATGTCTCCTACTCGCTAGGTGGCAGTGTCACGAAAAGTGCGGTCCCAGGAGTGCGGTCCCAGGAGTGCGGTCCTGAAACGGCAGTCTCCGACGCTGCAGCTTCACAATACTCCTTTAGGGGCTCCGTAAGTTAGTTAAAAATTAATATGACATATCCATATTCGACCGTTTTATTTACAGAGTGTGGGTGCAAAACGTTTTCAATGACATAAATTACTCATACATGATAACATGCTTTTTTATAATTGATAGGCCACTTTGCTTTTCTTCACAATGAACATGTAATAAGTTTTCTTACAAATGTTATATCATGCAGGAAACAACAGGATTTTTAAATATTTAATAATCTACACAAGGGTTTAATTCTTGAAGCATCATGGATCAATCTTGTGCTGAGCTGCGAAACAGTATTAGTATTTAATTACTTGTTGAACAAACTGTAGAAGTGAAATGGAAAAGATAATTCACGAGCTGACATAAGAAAAACTTAACTAATCAAAAAGTGTCTATAGAGTATGTCCAGAAGCAGCAGGACGGGGTCAATAACCACGTCTCCGGTCTTTACGTATCTAGGGCACGGATGATATCTGCCATAAACCAATAATACTGTTCTGCATGATGTAGATTTCACACATCAGCAATATCCTATTGAGTATAATCTGAAATAATCTGATCATATAAACAATCACACAGTGGTCTTATCGTTATATTTCATTAAAGCATGAAATCATTTCCAAATGCTTATATCCATACATTTCCAGTAAAACTCCGTTGCACACAATGCACACATTTTGTTTTTATGATTTTGTGTCAACAGTTATTGTCCTTGATATTTATTTGTATTTATTTATTATATTATTGATAATACAAATGTTTGTCTGTTGTTGAAGGCACTTGCCACTTTCCTGCTTACAATATTACAAAACCATGAACCCGTACATATAATTAATCGAAGCAAGCAGTTTGTTTGGCCTCCAGGTGTCAGGTTTGCTCATCATATGGTTGGGTTTGTAGTCTTGTTAAAAATCAAGTATTAGGCTCGTGCTTACATTTTTATAGCAACACAATATAAACAGGGCTGTTTTGACAGCTCTCCTCTGAGTTCTGTGTATTTCAGCTGGAGGCCCAGATGAAGATTGCAACAACACAACAAAATCACATGAGGCTTGGACCCTGCTTCTTTGGATTTAATCACAGGGATAACCTTGTTCACCTCTCGTAATTAGGTGATCCTCATGCATTAGCCTCACCCTTGTTGCTGAGGCAACTGGGCAACCTTATAGGATGAAGTAAAGGGCTCTGACCACTGTGGAGAGCACAGGTCACTCCATATTTCTACATCAGGGGTGAGCTCACCTTGGGAATTCACGTCAAGCTGAGTCCAGTGTGTGTGTGTGTGTGTGTGTGTGTGTGTGTGTGTGTGTGTGTGTGTGTGTGTGTGTGTGTGTGTGTGTGTGTGTGTGTGTGTGCGTGTGTGTGTGTGCTGCAGACCCACACCTATTCACACATGATGGAACAGGAGCTGACGGTCTGCAGTTGTGTTGGTTTGGAAAAAGGCTTACTGATGAAAAGCTTGAGCCAGGGTATTCGAAAATGGCAAATTGCACACGAGTGTGTCCGCCTAGTATTTGATGAAACACACTTTTTGCTCTATATCTTTTATAAAGACAATTTCAGGTCATAACAAGTAGCCTAGTTGTTCAGACATTTAAGCTTTAAATAAGATGGTGAAATGTAGCCTATATGGCGCGTATTTTTAATAAACCATAAGCGTTGGTGGGACCATAATAACTTATCTATACACAGATACATGTGATTACTGTCTTATATGTTCATGTGTTTGAGGAACAAAATACACGGAAATTGTTTTTAACAGGTAATATTTTTAGTTTAATGGTCACTGTTTTGTGAAATTGACTCAGAAATACTCCCAACATTTACGTTAATCAGCTTTGCACGGTACTGCTGCTGGCCAGGGGACAGGTGAAAGAAGCTGTTTCTACAACAAGGTGAAGGGAAAGACCTTTCCTGTCAGACTGAGAGGCTCAGATAACTACAGCTCAGTGAGGCAAAGGAAACTGAGTGTTTAGATAGTTAACTTTAGTCCAAGTTATCTCAGTCGGTTTCAAACGGTTTGGTCACGATTTATGTAAACAAATATTTCCTAGGCACACCTTCATATGATCAATATAGTTATAAAACAATAAGAGAATAAATGAAAAACAGTTATGAAATAGGCCTACTAGTAAAACAAGAATAGGCCTACAGTTTAAAAGGGGAGTGATTTGTAAAATATCCATAAAGAAAAAGAAATTCTGTTTACAGTTCTGTTTCATTTGGGTGTTGAGAGATGTATCCATATAGATCTCTTCATTTTGCTCTCAAAGTGCACCAGATTGATGCTTTTAACTTTGATATTTAAAAAAAATCTCACTCCAAGTTGAACTCAAAGGCTGGCAGGCCTGGGTGTACCTGTGAGTCAAGCTATAACATTTGAGCAGGAAAACAACGGATGTCAATAAAATGTTCCTTACAAAATAAAAGCGGACTGTCACGATAAGCGTTCGCTAGAACTGTGTATGTAAAAAGGTTTTATTTTGAAGGACATCACCGGAACTCATGATTATTAAGGTAAGTTGTACTGCTCCTCTCTCCCTCTCTCTCTCTCTCTCTCTCTCTCTCTCTCTCTCTCTCTCTCTCACTCTCTCTCTCTCACACGCACCCGCACGCACGCACACACACACACACACACACACACACACACACACACACAC
>NW_011336470.1:499261-500985 GCF_000735185.1 Notothenia coriiceps | reverse complement strand
CCCGGACCCCCCTATGTGAGGTCCACACACCACCTATAAAAATAGCACTTTACCCCTGCTTACACCTACGTATATGCCGTGAGCATCGAGCCTTCACTGTAACAGTTGCGGGTACGTTGTGTATTTGCGTGGGGAATGTTGCAGTAGAAAATTCCACTGTAGCGACCGGTACATTAATGGCAAACCCTAAATGTTTGAGCACCCTCTATGAAACGTCAAGCTACCCCACAGCACCCCCAAAATAAATCTCTGGCGCCGCCACTGAGCCTGACTGTTTGTGTTGGGGGGGCTGACTTTTTTTTTTCTCCAAAGGGGGGGCCTGACAGAAAAAGTTTGAGAACCACTGCTGTAGACTAACATTCACACACAGTCACATACATTTTGGGAGCCCATATTGTTCTTTTTACTCTACTACATTTATTTGTACTACTTTACATATTCAGACTATAAAATAGATAATACTAAATACAGATTACCATGACTGAATATGAACTATTATTCATTGCAGAGATCGGAACAACTCACAGGCTATGCCTAAAAACTAATTTAAATGTCAACTTTTCTCACAAAACTCATCTAGGGTGTCTTTTAAGAGGTGATGCTCTTGGAAACTCGTGGCAAAGAAAGTCACTTAAAATGTACTAATGTACTTAGCCTACTAATTATTATTAATTTAACTTAATCATTAAGGCAAGGCAAGTTTATTTATATAGCACCTTTCAACACTAAAGCACTAAAACAAACGACAGCTGACAGAGAGCCATTGCTGTTTGGATCCCACCGTCCAAAGGCAATTCAAAGTGATTTACAAAAATGAAAGACATTAAGAGCATCCAGTTTTTTTAAGTCAAACTCCTCACTCTCACACTTTTCTCTCTTGAATCTGAAATAATCACTGACGAAAAAGCAAAAAAAGCAGCGGGTTGATGGAGAAACAGCTCCTGAGAAAATACTTTTTGTTATGCGTGGAACTGTCAAAATGTTATAAACCCTTGTAAACAGCGACACAGTACAAAGCATATAACAGAGTTAGACATTTCACATGGGCAATGATTCAGAGACAAATAAAGAAACTGTAGCTGCAACGATAAATACATAATTTATTATTTGTTGACTAATAAATGAATCAACAACTATTTTGATGATTTGTTTGAGTTATTCTTTATGAACACTTCTCAGATTTCAGCTTTTTGGGGCTTTTATTTGAAACTACTTCCGAGAAATTAGACCGGAACCGGAAGTTGAATTAATAAAACTGGACATTATGGGTCTGGGAGGTAATGTATATAATTGGATTATGGATTTTTTGTTTGGCCGTGCCATCAGAGTCCGAGTTGGCAATTCATACTCTCGAAGGCATGAAGTTGAAAATGGAACCCCGCAGGGGAGTGTCATCAGTCCTCTTTTATTTTCTATCATGATCAATGATATATATACACAAGTAGGACCTGATATCGGTAAGTCACTTTTTGCAGATGATGGAGCTATTTGGAAAAGGGGCAGAAATGTAAAATATATTGTAGCTAAGATTCAGGAAGCCATTAGGGAAATTGAAAGCTGGTCTCTGACATGGGGGTTTAGATTGTCGGTGGAAAAAACTGAAACTTTATTTTTTACGCTGAGAGAGCAGGTTGGTCAATAGGGTCTTTACATTTTACGAGCGAAGTAGAAAGAAATCTAGAACGAAGGTATTTGCACAATTGGATATTGGAGGAGTGGATAGG
>NW_011336470.1:478424-499216 GCF_000735185.1 Notothenia coriiceps | reverse complement strand
ACGTACGACGACGACGACGTACGTACACACGCGCACACACACACACACACACACACACACACACACACACACACACACACACACACACACACACACACACACAAACATCTCTATAGCTTATTTCCCTATCTGCGAAAACTGTACAGAGTAGTGATTTTTCTTACCACAAATAAAAATTATCATAAGGCTCAAAGTTATGCATCATTAGGGTGTGGCCATTATGATTGAAAGGTGGGTCACTCATGTCTGCTCTGTTGCGTCACCCTGCCCGCCTCAGCTCCAGCTATTGGCCAACTTTTTGTCCAGCCGGGAGTTAGGCGGAGTCAGGACTGAGAAGATGGTGTCGGCTGGACACACCCATATTGAGCTTCACAACAGCTCTTAATACATCTATGGGTGACTGTTTTAAACAGTCTACGGGTCAAGACTTTAAAAACTGCACATCCCAGATTCCTACAGCCCAAGTCGGCCTGACACAATCTTGTTTGTCTCAACAACAGTCCAAATAATTCAGCTTGAAATGCACTGAAAATACTGAAACGTTGACTTTAATTCATGTGTACATTTTATAAACAAGTCTTAAAAGTTATGGATAGAAAGTCATTACAACACCATCATTGCAATATAGTGTCCAAATACAAACTTTTCAGTTTTGATAGTCTTGTTCTCGTGTGCAGAGTTCGATTGGTATTCAGAATCATTCACAATTCTACAACACCACCATTGAGGGGCTTTTTTCAGTTTCGCCATGAGCAGAGTTGCAGAAACTCCAGATCTTCATCAAATGCAGATCTAACCATCCCTCTGAGGCGCACTGCCTTTGGACAATCAGCATTTTCGTTTAAGGCCATCAAGCACTGGAATACTCTTCCAGTTGAACTCAAAACCTGTACTGATTTTAACTCGTTTTCCCATGGTGCAAAAAAAATGATATTAAGCAACCAGTCATGCCAACATTAATTACACTGTAAGTTTTTTTTATTTGAACTGTATTGTCATATCTTAGATATTTTATTTTATTTAAGTGTATTTGAAGTGTACTAAGTATTATGTTCGTAACCTGTATTTAAATCAGGCTTTGTAATTATTTGAGTGACCGAGATAATGTAAGTGTACTATGTATTAATTTATTGAGCAGTACTTAAATCAGGTTTTAAAATTGTTTGACTGATAGAGATCATGCAATGTTATTATTTTTATTGATTGTTATGAACCTGTTTGAGGACCACAGATGGAAATTAGCTATCAGCTATAATCTGGCATATTGCATCTCTTCTCTTTGCTGAGATTAATGTTTTTGTATGCATGGTCCTTCTATAAATAAATAAATAAAATTAAATGTATAATGTCAACAGATTTCACATAACTGTATTAGGTTACTTGAAAACAATCATATTAAGTTTAAATAAAAAACGTTAGGTTCAACTTCATTTTTTTATATTATATACTTTCAACTAACCATAATACATTTATGTGAAACTTAAATACATTAAATTAAAGTCGAGGAATCAATTTTTTCAGTGTGGCAACAACAGTTCAACACATATCCAAGTAACCAGCTACTAGCTATGTTACTCATATGCCTCTTTCAACCATTTCAATATGAATGTGTGTGAACACTTCAAAATAGCAGTAAGTGTGAATCTGGAGCAAACCTCTGATAAATAGCCTTAACTTGATCTTTAAAGGTCAAAGCAGGAATTTAAATATGCAGCTAATACTGCGCTGCTCCACATCCTTTAATGACAGCATTAATCCTCTGAATATGGTTTTAATTAAGAAATATAATTAGATTAAGGTATTTACATGACCCCAGTGGAATCAAACTTAGATTGACGTATTGATATAAGTGGCAGCTCCTCTGTTTGGAGTGACTGTTCACATTTCGTCAAAATGAATACAACAAAACAAAAAATAAACGTCCACAGAGGAGCAATACATGAGATACAAAAATTAGGGTTAGGGTTATTTATATAGTTATAAAACGGAGAAGAGATTAGTAACATAATGACAAAGACATGAGGTTTCACGGGATATAGAGCCAACCACATTTAGCTTTAGAAAACTATGATGAAGTCTCTGAGACCCCCCCACATTTTCTACAGCCTATGGGTCTAAATGCGTTCAGAAAGCAGTGAAAATGGCACATCACAAATACTAAAGCCCATTTGGGCATCATCAGATGTCTTGTTTGTCACACCAACTAACCCCCAAACATTACATGTATGGTATAGGATTAGGAAATGCAGCAGTTACTCACACTTCCAAAGCTTATGATCAAATGGTGATTTCACTTGAATAATTACTAAAACCGTATATAGAACAAAAATCTTCTCAAAAACGTAGTATACAGGTAAGAAAGTCAAACTACCTAAATTAAATGTATTATGTTAACAAAAATAGTAGGTTCAACTTAAAGTTATTGCTTTTAAATATCCTAATTTAAAAAATCTGTTTATTAAAGTCAACCTTTCAGTTTTTCCAGTAAGGTCTTCATTTTAAATTTCATGAAGATATTTTATTTTTATCTGACCGAAATCCCGCTCTTTCTCGTCTAACGTCAACATCCAACCTCCTCCACTGCTCTGATTTCAGACTGAAACACCAAAGGTCTTGTTCGTTGGAGGACGTTTGCTCACTTCCGGCTCTGAGGCACTCGGCTCCATCAGGAGCTGAAGGAGCTTTCCTGTTGCCACAGGCTGCTATTCATGGCTGTTTCCTCCCTGTGTCTGACTACTGAGTGTTTTCAGGACACACCTGCAGGGCGATTGATGGCCAGTCAAATGTTGAGGTCAAGGTCAGCACCGTGGTTGTATTGTCCTGTTGTCCTGTCTGACATGAATCACAGCCTGCTGTTAAACCTCAGGTAGGAGACATTACTAGCAATAAGTCCTTGAAATGCCTTAAGGCGTCTAAAGCATGTTAGTAAATGGAACATTTCCCAGGTAACAGCCCTGCCTCTGAGTAACAGGCAGCCTGGGATTAACCGTGTCAGCGCATGTGATTGTTTTGGCAACAGCGCTATAACACAGTGGCTTCAGATGAGAGCAGTCAACATGTGAAGCTCCTGCTGTCTCACAGGCTGAATGAACTAACACACACTCACCTGGAGCAGCTTAACTTCAATGGATATCTCAGTTTTTTCCACCTATATCGACGCAGGACAGTTTGTGAGAGAAGTCTACATCCAAGTCAATTTTAGAGACGTAAATCTGGACATCCATGAAAAATGTAGTTTCCGTTAAAGAGGAATGACAGACCAGATGAATATGAATTTACAGCAATCCGTTGTGGCTATTTAAGGATGTTTTTCTGTCAGATCAGAGGCATGTGGCTTTATATGACCTCAAGTTATGCAGCCTGTTGACTGAGACTAAATTTGACTTCAAGTTTCTGCCTCTCATAAAGCCAAGCACAACTCTCAAGGATTTAAAAACGACAGGATTCTTTTTCTGTGAAATGCTCCCCTCAAGAAAACACTTTTTTACCCGATTTATCATTTAAAACTGCTCTTTCCTTAAAATATTTGCAAAATACTCATACAGCCGTGCTGTGCCCCAATTTTTTAATCAGAGAGTTGATGGGGAAAGTAGGCTGCCTGTAATATATGAGTCATAGTAGGAGTTTAATACATTGCTAGAGAGAGTGGCAGCTGAGCCAATGTTACAGCAGCTATAAAGGGATTATTCCCTGGAAGACATAATCATGTGTAACACACTTGTTTCAAATCCTGTGAAAAACAAACAGGTGTTCCAGCTTTAAATCGAGCTTCATCCTGCGGCACACACACAGAGAGAACCCCCAGAAACACAGCCTGATGTCATCTGCTCATTAGTTATTAAGCCATGGTGAATAATGTCGAGATAATTTCAATACCATTCATCACAGGAATACACCCCACGTATTAAAGAATAGACTGTCTGGAGATATTAATATAAGTACACTTGGGCATTCAATGCTGAAAACACTCTCAGATAGACTTCAGCTTTGACTTGCTGATAGACCAAAGGAAAATGTCAGATTTGTTGAATGCATGTAGCCTTATGGCATATATTCAACATGTCCAAAAAACTGTATTATATGAAATATTTGACATATTTAGCTAATTAAGTGTTTTATTTGGTGAAAAACATACAAGGAGCATCAGGCACTGACCCAAGAGCTAAACACTATACACCACTGTATTATGTTTAAATAATATTTGTAATGTATTACATATTGTATTGATCCTTTTACTTTGACTTCTTATATATTTAAACACATATCTTTATTTTATTTTATCTTTGTATTGCACAGTCTGACTTTAACTTCTTATTGGTATTAACATATTTTAATAAATGTTTTATTTATCTGTCTCTGTCTCTGTTCGTTTTAAAATGGAGCAACTGTACTTTTTGTTGTCCACCTGGAAGTTACAAAATTGTAATTTCTATCTCTAAAATGTGACGGAACACAATTCCCCCAGCAATTCATACAGTCTAGTGCTTCTGACGCTGAGGAGAGCTATGGAATGAGCTGTCACTGACCTGAGAGCGCCCACAGAAAGGTGAGTGCAAGAAGAGGAAGTTTCCTGGAAGTGTTGGAGAGCTCCATGGTTGTTAGTGTCTTTCACCGGCTCTGTGACTCTGTCCGCCGCAGGCTCAGTCTGGCAGGTGTCTCCCCCCGAGCCCAGCACAGAGCCAGCCGCGGAAGGTAAGGGACACTTGGGGTGAGGAAATATGAGGAGCCGGTCGGTCCCACAGAGCGGCGGGAATCCTCCTGACCCAGCTGAGATGGTGAGAGTGGAGTGGGATCAGCACAGCGGACACTAGAGGTCTGTAACCACTCTTCTTCTTCTACTCTTCTTAACGCTCAGCTGCATCTGCTACACTAGCGAGTATAACTCTCTGTGTGTGTGTGTGTGTGTGTGTGTGTGTGTGTGTGTGTGTGTGTGTGTGTGTGTGTGTGTGTGTGTGTGTGTGTGTGTGTGTGTGTGTGTNATGTGTGTTTGGTGGCGTGATCATTATTATTTAGAGTCATTGCGTGCCTATTGATTTGAACACGATCTGTGTATCCATCATTTCCTGGTCTTCTCTAAACTTTAGAGAAGACCAGGAAATGATGGATACACAGATCGTGTTCAAATCAATAGGCACGCAATGACTCTAAATAATAATGATCACGCCACCAAACACACATTCAAACTAAAGGAACCAGCCTGTTTGGAAAATGTGAGAAGTAGAAAGTACAGGTATTTGTGTTCAACATACAAGAAGTCAAAGTAAAAAGTCGTCAGAAAAATAAGTAGTGGAGTAAAGTACTGATACCAGAGACATTTACTTAAGAACAGTAACAAAGTATTTGTACTCCACTACTTCCCACCTCTGGATGATTTCACAGCAGTGTGGGAGGACTACAGGAGATACAAATACAAAATTGTCCTATTGGATCAAAAACCCCTTTTTGTCAGACAGCCTGTTATTCTCGGCCCATTGCTCTGAAATGACACACTCTCCCTGCAACAAACAAAAGCACATGGCTAGTTTTCATGCTGAATGACATCATCTGACTTTCCTAGTTGTTCTACTTTGAATTGGACCAGTTTGGTTTACTACAAATGTTTGTATTGATCATCTGTCAACGCTCTGAATGGAGTTTTTGCAGCACCTAAAAAATAAAAGCATTTTTTTGGGCTGCGGAAAAACATACAAAAGGCTGCAAAGCATTCGTATATGGCTTCATGGGAGGAAAATTGCTAAACAATAGTTGTGTCAGATTTCCATCAGCCCGCTATGGAGACAATACATTTGAATAATGGTGCACAGGAGTTATCAGAAAGTATCTTATAAACTTGTTCTGTCTTACTGTGTTCGCACTGTCACAGATAAGCTTTCATTTGATGTGCTGTCTGCTCCCCTTAACAAAATACGAGAAGAAAACCTTCAGAGCAGATGAAGATCAGCACTATTTAGAATTTAAATTTTATTTTTGGTGAACTATTCCTTTAACAATGGCTTTGTGATGCTTCAGTAGAGTCCGAGCTGTGACAGAAAGGAAAGCAAACTTTCCCAAAATGTTTAAATGTTTCTTTAAATGTGCTTTTTTTGAGTTTCCGTTTCACATAACAAATCACTCTGCGTCGCTCCCACTGGAGTGAAACTGTTTACCTTTGAGCTGTTGTCCAGCTTAAGTTGGATTTGTTGAAAAAGAGCGAAGCTTCTCAGCCTAATGTCTCCCTGGAGCTTTGATATATATTTCCTAATGAGCGCAGTGGCTGATGCCTCGTTGTCAGGTGTCGGTGAAGAGGTCACGCAAACATTTGTTAAACTGTCAGCGTCTCAGCATCTGTTGCATGTGTGTGTGTGTGTGTGTGTGTGTGTGTGTGTGTGTGTGTGTGTGTGTGTGTGTGTGTGTGTGCGTGGGTGCGTGTGCGTGTCTAACAATGCATTTCCATGAGCACACATTTGTTGCAGCTTATCAGAGGCCAGTTGTTGGTGGCTCTGTGTGTAAGCCGTGCCTTATCTTCTGTACCATTACTCTTCTATTCTGAACAAACCAGCTGGCAAAAGAACATCTTCATTCTTTTTCCAGGTGTGTCCCACAATGGACTTAACTTATTTAACAAGGTCAAACCATACAAGCTTCAAAGGCTCCATTGGGATGGGATGGGGTGGGGGGGTAGAAATCTGTGCTGCCACTGCTGATTTTCTGTGGCAATTCTCAGTGATTTGGAGTAGGGAACTAGAGGGTTGAAAGCGTTATTTTTAGTATTGTTTTAACACGGGGCCATTTAGGGCCCTGATGCTCCCCCCATGCCTTAAAGCTTATCATTCTCACACTCTATTTATGAATATATGACAACATTGGTTTGTTTCTGGTTTCACTCCCTATTGTTACCCTGACAACACTTTATCCCAAAATATAAAATATGTCCCCTGAGACTGGCAAAGGGAGGGCCATGGAACGCAGTTTGCCCAACCTACGACTATTGCCTTATCTCTAATTGCCTATTTCTTAGAATAATACCAAGTGGATGTGCAGCAAAGCCCCTTTCCACTTTAGCCGGGATTACAGCGGGCTGACGCTCCTCCTGATGTGTTCCCAGCAACTGGTGCAATTTTGATTTGAGGAAGGAGATTGAGGGATTTATCAGTTCCTACGTAATGACACAGAAATACATCAGTGTACTTTTCCTCCCCAGCGAGGCAGTTTGCTGTCCAATCGTCAGTACGTGTAAATGTGCCTGTGCCTCTTGTAATCCCATGAACATCCACTGACACTCTGTACAGGGCCCAGGAGAACAAGAACCTGCAGGAGATTAGTGCGGGTCCAACATCACAGCAATGGATAAAGGTCCAGAGCGAACAATCTTAACATGTTTCTCAATTTTTTTAAATAAAATTCTTTAAAACAATACATTTATGCGTTACATCACATTTCATTTAGCTGTTACTTTTATCCAATGCCATCCATGAAGATACAAACTCATAAAAGCAAGAGTCCTGTAGCTCAGTGTTGATTCTAGAACAATTGTACTGGGGGCGAGGGGGCGTGCTGGGGCCTGTTATTTTATGAGGGGGGCACATTTAATGCGGGACAAACGAGATGAAGAGAGTGATCAAGATTTCAAAATGTTTAGTACAATATGAAGTTATAGTGCACAGAAACCCATACAATTTTCATTTTCATTTGTCCCGCTCATGGTACGCAAAACCAAATGTACAATAATTTCCAACAAAACATGACTCTACCAAAACACCATTGAGCGAAAAGGAGCAGGGAGAAGAATACAATCTTATGTGACCTGCCCCTTTAAAAAAAAAAACAAAATAAATACAAATAGCAATAACAGCATTGTGATTTGTTTCAGTAACAGTAAAACATTTAAATGATACTATTGAAAACAAAACACATTCCTGTTGAACCCGGCTCAAATGACAGCACAGTATTTGCTTCAACACTATCACGGGTGGTACTATCATACACTCTTCTTGCTGTTGCCCCCCCACAGAACCATCAATGTTTTAGCTAACCGCCAAACCACTGTATGACAGTGCTAAGAAGTGGGAACAGTCACTTTAAACAGAGCCACCATGTACATCTTTACGTCATCTTAGTTTCTGATTAGGATGGGGGTCATGTAAACACCCTAATCTAATGATAATACCCTAATTAAAGTCATAATTACAGGATTAATGCTATGATTAAAGGATGTAGAGCAGCGTAGTATAAGCTGCATATTTAAAATGCTGCTTTGACCTCCAAAGATCAAGAGGAGGAGGCTAAAGAGGCTAACTATTAGAGGGTCGCTCCACATTCACAGACTATTCTTAAATATAAACACACATTCATATTTAAATGCGTATCCTCACAGCGAGAGCCACCATTAGATGAGGAGGAGCTGTGTCTCTCAGCTGTGGGTTGTCCCCTGCTCTCTCCGATGTCTCTGCTCCATCCGTGGACGCAGGAGGAAGACGGCCTCCTCTCAGGGGTCATGAGAAAGCCATTGGGCGACTTTCCCAACACTGGGCCCTGGCCTGGGGACTCTTAAAGGCACAGACACATGTTTACATCTTTCTCTTCCTCTTTCCTCTTTCTCTCTGTCGGTCCCTCCCCTCAAAAAAAGAAAAACCCAACACCCTACAGATATGGGCATAGTGGCTGTTTGTGGGTGTTTTTTCTACCCATTGATTGATGCCTGGTAAATTGATAGAAATCTCCAGTGTACAGTAAAACATTCTTTTGTGTATTGTTTTGCATACGGGTTACATAAACAGAGTGATTACCAGCTGATGTTTGCTTGAAGCAGAAAATAGTTTTCCTCAACAAGTCATTATGGTTAATATATAAATAAATGCATAGTGTAGTATAGAAGACATTATCATGGTTTCTGTAGGGTTTGCCCTAAGTCATAATAAAGGCATGTGCTGCTGAATTACACACACATAACTGTAGAAAATGACAGCGTCAGCCTCATGCCATCTTAATGCAGGGTTTGCTGTGGTGCTGCTGGAGCCAGGCTTAGACAGTTCACTGGTTAATGACTGTTTACAGCCAATAGAGCCGCAGGAAGATTATCAGCTGGTTTTCAGACCGGTCGGGGCGCTCCGCTGTGTTCTCTCTCTCTTCACGTCAGACTGCTGATGTAAAAAAAAATGGTTACCTTGAATAAAAACTGATAATAGGTCCCTGACTTGCTACTGACTTCATCCCATAATATAGGATAAAGATAAAGGTGACATCAGGATGTTCAGTTTGTTACTCCTTAACACATGTGGTATCCAGCAGATCAGTGGAGCAGTGGAAACACAAGAGGAATGACAGCACTGCTGTTTTTAGTAATTGTGACCATACTAAACAACATGACTAATTAAATGTGCGAGCCAACAACTGCATGGCTTTTGGGTAAAACAAGCCGATTTATACTCAAGAACTGCAAGGTCTGACACTGTCATGTAATGAAGACAAAAGTATTTCATTTTTGGTCCAACAAAAGTGAAATAAAAAGTATTGATTGCATATTATCTTTGACAAATACCAATAGAATGATACATGTTCTAAATGGTGTTCTGTTGAACTGTCGGCAACCACACGTTTATTGTTCTACTTAGTATTCATACATTTTTTTCAATTTTCTGCAAAAACCAAACACATTAATGTACATGTAATGACATTCACCTAACATGCATAACATCTATTTAGCACAGGGTTTTTTTTAATGTGATTTATTCTGATCTCATTTTGACACTGATCAAAAATTAGCTTTAAAAGATTGAAACATAGTTACAGGGTTCATGTATTTTGAAATAAAAGCTTTGTTTACCATATAACCTATGTCCTCAGAAAGAGGGTGGAATATTCACTCCTTGTGGTGAATATTTGTTGTGTAATTTTCAGTTGAAGAGCCGTGTCTGATATCTAATGGGTTTTGAAAGGGTCTCCTAAGGTCGAGTTTGGTAGAATCTTACCCAGCCACGGGGTCCACAGTTACTAAAGCCGGGGGTAGAGGAGCCCTGATTTGGCTGAAGGCGTCCCAGCATCAGGCCCCCAGTCAGCTGAGATGCTGCTGAGAGAAGGCGTCCTGCTTCTGGTGCCACTGACAGATGTTGCAGGCTAAGGTAAACAACAAGCGCAGCCACATATCCTTCTAAACCTGTCCTTCAGAAAAAAAAGTTAATAAAGCTGCTGACAGACGGGAATTGAGGGCATGAGCTTAGACAAGATAGGCTATGTTAAATGATTCTTACTTGGAGGTATTTAGGTGGGGCTGGGTTAGAGTCTGATGCCTTAACGACTTCAGGGACATAATCCTGGTTGTCTTCTTTAAGTGTTTGGGCAGCTCATAATCACACTCTGTAAACATGTATCCAATTGTGAGCTGCTGCATTGTTTTTTTCCATTTCCACTCCTGCTTTCTTAAAGGAACTGTTCCATCTGATCTTTGAGATATTATGGACTTAATCATAATTAGTGATAGCCGTTTGTCGTTTTAGCTGGTGCTGCCCGCTGTTTGAGCCGGCTTAAATGAGAGGGGAGCTGAAGTTTTCTGTACCCTGTTGTTTGCAATGAGAGAAAGAGACGGGTACAATATTTGATAACAGATTTAGTACCATCTGAGCTTATTGTATTTTACCATTTTGGATGTTTTGATTGGTCATTTTTCACAATTGCACACAGACGAGGTGAATAACACACAGCGGAGTGCATAAGGATCAGATTTATTTGAGATGATACCATTATTTAAATATTCACAAGCTGCCCAGCGCTGATATTTAGCATCTACTCAGAACATCTGTGCTGATACATTTTTCATGAAGCTTAATAACCCTAATTGTATCTTTCATAAAACATTTGAAGTACTTTTTATTAGTTAGTTAGTTTCAACAAAGTAATCGATGTGAGGAGATGATAGATGTAAGCCTTTTATACTGGTTGGCGTTTCTCACAACTATATAGTGTATTGCTTCATGGATGCCACACTCAGAGCCATGTAGTTCTTCTGTCACCTGAGTGTGGAAATAAAATGTCTGTGACATTAGCAAAAGTGTAATTACAGTGACCAAATGAAATCCATACAGAGTAATCATGTATGAGATGACACTGGCAGCAAGCAGCTATGTGGAAAAAGTCATTATAGTCACACTATTAGGCAGGGGTCTTCAGGGCATCAGAACTGTTTCCTCAGTGAGGCAGAACGAGGGAAGAAGAGCCGTTATAAAGACAGGAGGGGACACAAGTAAGGTTTATGCCTTCTAGACGCTGCTGAGGGAGAAATCCCTCCCTGATGCTGATATCATTCATTAGCACCATGGCCTGCGCTCTCAGGAGGGATGTTTGATGGAGTGTTGAAACTCTATTTTAGGGGGGTTTGCAGCTTAGGAGGTCCAATCGGAAGGTCAGTGGTTCCATCTCCAACCCCCCGCAGTCAACATGTGGTAGTGTCCTTAGGCAACACACTGAACCCCAAATTGCTCCCTATGGCATGGGCAACGGTGTGTGAATGTTAGCTTCCCTCAGAAGGCACCTTGTCTGGCTGCCTCTGCCTCTGTGTGAATGGGTGAATATTGAAAGCACCTAGAGGGGTCACAAAGAATGGAATAGCGCTGTATAAAATACAGTCCTTTTACCATTTCACTTGACTCTACTAAATCCTCCCTCGAATACTTAGTGATTTTCTACATTGAGTCATTGACCACAAGAAAATGAACCACAAAGAATAACAGCGGGTTCCTTGTATTTAGATATTAATATTACTGTCACTACTAATATTATTGTACACATTACATTACATTTAGCTGACACTTTATTCAAAGCGACTTACCATGTGCAATAAACCTTAACGATATAAACTCAAAGCAACGAGAAAAATGCTGATATATTCACTTATGTTCTGGTGCATTAGTTTCAAATGGGCTCAGCTCTTCAAGTGCAATTTTTTGCAGATCCTTCCACCATTTGGGAGGCAGGATATCAAATAGGTGTGTTTTCCTTGATTGTTACCTTGGTCCCACTTGCAGTGAGCTGATTGGCTGATGTATGTGAAGTGCGAATGCTGGAGTGTATGGTTTAACCTGGATGTACGCAGTACATGTAAGAGAGGCACTGATGTAGCACTCTCTGTCTCAGTCTGTGAGAAGCAGGGCTCTGAGTGTGTGACTCTCTTAAGGTCAGTTTGATCAGAGGCCTGTTTAAGGGGAGTGAACCAGAGTTCTACCCCCTTCTCACACTGTGGATGACGCACAGCGGTTAATCGAGCACACCCCTACAACCATTTGTACAGTTTTTTGCATTGCTGTGCTGACAATAGAAGCAGACGTGCATTCGGGAGGATGTTTGCCGTGCAGTATCATAAATTAGTGTCAGGATTTCTGAGATATGCCCTAATGCTCAGAAGGCATAGATTTGAAGGATTAGTCAAATTAAGATCTATTTCAAGCATTCAAAAGCTCAGCAACACATTTGATATGTCTACATTTCACTCTAGAGAGAAGCATCAGGCATAAGTGCAAATATATTTGAGAAATATTTTGACGTTCTGCTAAATACACATCGTTTTTTTCCTTGACAAAACATCATTAAACATGAGCATAGAAATTGTTTATAAAAAATGAATACAAAGACAATCAAATATTTGGGCATACATCTCTTCTGACCCTTTGTGGCAGTGTTCCTGCACAAGGACATCCATCTCTCCTGGGTAGAAAGTCTGGATTCTTCTTTCCATCACCAAATCTCCAGAAGAGCATGGCACTCAAGAAGCACACTGGACAAAAAGTCGGTTCACTGTAATCGGCCATCAATAGCTTAATAGCATAAGAGCTTTACTGAAAACATTCTGTAGTCCACTTCCAAATGCAGCAAAGGTCTTTCAACGACCTTCATGTGGCGCATCGTTAGCTGAAGAACATAGGCAACCCGGAAGTTAGCATCCAAGCACTCCCTCAACTAAAAGCAACAGGATTTTCCATTGGATTTTGGAATTTATAAATAATCTCTGTGGCAAACAAACATGTATGATAGTTACATGTTTTGTACAGCAGGATCATCTCCACATATTAACAGCACTTTTGTAAAAGTTGCATTTGCAGAAGTAAAAAGCTAACGTAAGGCTATAAGGGAACTACAGCACGGTCACATGACTACACGTCAACACCGCTAAGCTAAAGGTGGCTAATGTTCTTTCGTCTCTTTTAGACACTTGTTAGAAACTGCCGATTTTGAGGCACATAGAAGCTTCAGAAATTCACCAGTGGGGTATTCACTGACATATTGTATGTTACAGACCTTTTATTCTGGCATATAATCGAGAACTCTCTAATACCGTTAACTCTGAAACAAGGAAGCCCAGAAGTGGTGAACTCATTTCCGGGTTTAGCACTCATTCCTGCACCCCTCTATTAGGTCAGTCCCACAGTCCAGGAGAGCAGTCCCATCTGCATTATCAATGACTGGACCAATAATCCAGCCACTTCAAAATCACACCTTAGATAGTAGAAGAAAAGAGAGAGTCACTGTCTCTAGATAACCAGCCAGACACCGCACACACCACACCAATGGTCTCAGAGCTCATCCCACATGATGTGAGATATGACTGAAGCATTTCACAAAGGACGTAAATCATTTGCCCAACAGGAGAAGTAGCATTATTCCCCCGTTATTTCACTGTCTTGTGTCTGTGGTCTTCCAGAGAGCAAGACCTCCTGTCACCTCAGCACTGATTGCATTAAACACCCCCCCTCCCCGCACGAATAACATAACATGTGTTACTGTTTATTTTTTAAGAGATACAGATCTGTTGAGAATGTTTCATCCTTTTTCATTCATAAAGTACATCCCCTTTTTCGTCCCTCTTCTTCTGCTCTTCTCTGCAAGCATCTCTTCGTGTCTTCCATCAACAATATTACATCCCCCCCACCCGTTCCTTTTCTCTTTATCCTTTCTTCTAATCCTCCTCCTCCTCCTCCTCCTCCTCCTCCTCCTCCTCCTCCTCCTCATATTCCATCCCATCTCTCCTGAGGGTTACAGCTCCAGCATCTCATCAGCATCAGAGTGTAGGGTCAGCCAGCAGGGTTAGAGCAGAGGGGCTTTGTTTCACTAGTGTGTGTGTGTGTGTGTTTTCCCTCCTTTAGCCTTTCCCCCTCAGCCCTTAATACTTCATTGCCAGTTCAGATCATTTCTCCCTCCATCTCTCCTTCCATCTCTCCTCTCCCTCTGTGGGAGGTGTGTGTAATTATAAGCTCTTATCTATTTTTCTGTCACACACAACTACACTTGTGGAGAGCTTAGTTAATGTCATCATCTCTGATAATAGCTCAGAGGTTCAGCCCCCCCACTCCTATTACCCCCATCTTCACCACGCTCCAGCACATATAATTTAATTGCTATTTATTGAAAACATCTCCCACATTGCTCACCTCCCCTGGCTGATACCCCTCTCCCACAGACAGTTATTGGAGTGGATATGTTTCAATGTGCTGCTAATACAGGGATCCATGCCAACAGATTCATCATTGGATTTCTCTTTCTTCATTTTTTGTCCATGTGACAGCAGCCCTCAGAGAAAGCATGTGTGCTTTCTGTCTATCAGTCACAAAAACCACTGTATTAACACCCCTGTCATTTCCACAACAAGTCCTACTAATGAAACCATTGGTCTGTTCCAAAGAAAGCGTTACATATCAGTGAACTTTAATGCAAACTAATTATAATGTGACAATGATATGTTTAAGGTTTGGGTACACGATGTTTACAAGGTGGGCAAAGTTACAGAGTGTGTCAGCTGCATTGCTCTGTGTTTTAGACGTCATGTGTTCTGGCTCAGTATTGTGTGTAAAGCATAATGTCTCAATAGTGCAAGCGTTAAAAAGAAGATACACTTGAAATGTAAAATCAAGCCTGGGGTCATTCGACCAGTTTGAGCTGTTACGTTGCCTATGTTAAAGGTTTGAGTGATTCAAATAACTGCGTATCAGAAGCAACATGAGACAGACGACTGTGAAACATATCCTGTGCAGTAAAGCAGTTTCACTTTTTAGGTGTTTTAGGCTCAAAAACAACACATAAGTTATATTGGTTGTGTTCAGGCCACCAGAAAGTGAGCCGGACGTTGAAGCAAATCTGCGTAGTGGCCAATCGACGGCATTACAACTTCTGTGTCAGTCAGTCAGTCGTCAGCCGATCTTTTCTTTTAATGAAATCAACTGCCCAGTAGGAAAACTTGTATAGCCCTTATCTAAATCATTATGGTCACAACATTTTAAAATGCATTAAAAGCCGAATCAAGTTATTTTCCCTCCCCATTCATCTGACTTAGCCGAGATCGGCTGTGATGCTGCGGACTGGAGGCGGGGCTTAAGCAAAACCCAAGCATGCATGTTCTATGTT
Source organism: Notothenia coriiceps (assembly GCF_000735185.1). Taxonomy (NCBI): domain Eukaryota; kingdom Metazoa; phylum Chordata; class Actinopteri; order Perciformes; family Nototheniidae; genus Notothenia; species Notothenia coriiceps. Next base: position 483,853 of record NW_011336470.1, on the reverse strand, counting down.
CCCAGATACTGGTACGTTTGTTGTGAGTCAAGCCATTTTGGCTTCATGCGCCACTGAGAAACTTTCATAGCATTGAACTAGGTCCCGCCTCCAACGCTGTATCCAGTTCTCTTTATCAGCAATGGTTAATTTTAAGGCCACACCATGGTTTGAGTTCAAATGAATTATTTGAAATCAACGTTGACTGTTAGCTGGAAACATGAAAGCAACATCAGTCTGCAGTGTTCAAGTCCAACATTGGGTTGGCCCACCCCCCCACCTCTGCTCCATAGTCATATAATAATAAATCATTACTACAGCCACTATAATTCTTTGTCACTTGAGCATAAACATTTTTTTTGGGGGCACTTGCTGAGGGAGGACCCCTCCTGTTTCGCAGGCTCTTCACCACTAGCTGTAAATCCCTTCTCAAAGCTTCCGCTGCTCAGGTCCAGCTGTCCTCGCATGAAACTATTGTTAATTGTGAAAGTCACTAAGGATCTGTGGCCCAAAGAAAAGGCTGGGTCAGTTTCCTTGAATGTCTGACGCAAGCTCTATTTTCTGACTCTGGAGCCAAGAACAATGGTGATAATGGCTGAAATGTAGCAAGACAGGAAAGTACGAAGGAAATTCTAACTTAGACACAATGCTGTTATTGAATGCTACCCTCATCCTAAATGTCACTGTGGCCTTTGTTGTGTCCCCTCTATGACAGAAAAAACACATTACACCTCCATCCATTCCTCTTCTCATGTGTGTATGCACAGCACTATACTGTACTCTGAACTACAGTAGAACTGAGGCACAGAAAGCCCCCATAATCTCCCCTCACATGTGTTTGAAGAGGTGGAATTCTCTCATCTGAATGCTAAACAGGATCCATAAGGATTAGGTCTTGGTTTGAGGCAGTGTAGCTTATTGCTGACTCTGTTTCAGGACGGGGAATTTGGAAAATATAGCCACTTTAACAACAAAGCGACAGATTTCTCTCATGTGGCACTCAAAGTCTCGCTAAGCCACTCCGATAAAGCTTCTTCTTTTTTCTTTTTTTTTTGAAAGCACCAACAGACCCAAAGCCCTTCAGTTGAGTATCATCATTGATGTTTTGAGTGTTCATTAGTAACTGCTCATTATGTTCACTGATTTCCTGAGGCCAACCATCCGTGAGAGTCCATTAACCCCGGACATTTAGAATAATTAGGCCAAGTGCTCATGTTTTGTGCAGATATTTTTACTCTGGATTATTTGTGTGGATATACTGTATATAAAACGCCCTGCAGGAAATTGGTAAGAAAATTGACCTTTTCGCTCTCTATTTCTGTATTCCCGGGGAACTTTAATTGCTATACACTGAAGAACTGAAACCTTGACTTGAATCAAGTGTATTATGTCAACACATTTCACATAGCTGTATGAGGTTAGTTGAAAGCAATTATATTTCTGTAAGTTGAATATATCATTTTTTATTCAAACATAATTGTATTGCTTTCAACTAACCTAATACAGTTATGTTAAATCTGTTGACAACATAATACATTTAATTAAAGTCAATGTTTACATTTTCTCAGTGTAGGCAGCGGTGCAGATGTGAGTGAAAGAAAAGCGTATTGAAGGAGACAAACATTGGTGGTGGGGTCATGCTAGGAAGGATCCTCCACTTGTTCATACATGGCACAAAGGCCTTATTAAATGTCTTCCTCGTGTTGTCATATGGAATGAAAATCCTCATTTAGAGTGTTTTTCATGTTTTCCGTCCCTCTTGGAGACCCTGCGATGCGCTGACTTCATTCTCTCGTACTCTTGTCGTTTCCAGGATTCTCCTATCAATTCCCCCGATGGGAACACTTTAATCATGATGGCAGATCCATATATCTCCACCTCCATCCATCCGCGTGCTCAAAAACACACTCGCTCATTCATTTCTATACTCATCCTCTGGGAAGGCAAACCTCTTCTGATCCGTAATCGCTCTCTTGAGTGCGCCCCCCCCCCACGCACCTCCTCCGCCAGAACCATCATCAGGAAAATAACTTTACAGATTCCGTTTAATAACAGCAACGGCATGCACGGAGCCCCCAGAGGAATACTAGCTCCTGTCTCATCTCGCCTCCTGACACTACCTGTCAGTGTGTGAGACGTCTCACAGCGGGGAGCAGGAGAACCATCAGACCCCCCCTCAACCGCCTATGCACTCATCTGTCTTTTACCTCCCCCCCTTGTTAAAAATAGACCCAAGCTGTCAAGTGCCAACCACAATTTTTTCTCTCTCTCCCCTACCCATTTCCTCCGTTACTCACTTTCTTCATATGCATAATTCCCTGGCTGAAATAGACTCCTCTGGTCATTACAAGTCATTTTCAATCTTTCTATCCGTTTCTCAATCACTGCTGGTGTTAGCTTGTCAAGGCACTGTGCACAAACACGAAAAATGTACTTTTAAAAGCAACATCTCTGACCCCGAATGTCTGTACAAGATATATATATATAGATATATATATATATCTATATAGATATATATATATATCTATATATATATATATATATATATATACAAGGCAACATAAGCCACTAAAAAAGCTTCAGAGGTCAGTGCCGTGGGCCAAAGTTGTGGAGCTGAAAGCATGATGTCATTTTTTCACCTTCTTGGTAAAAACAATATTGTGCTCTTCGGGAAGTTTTCTGCTAGTATTGCAAATGTGCCTTTGCTGAAACCAGTCTGAAAGTATTTGGTGTTTTTATGTGAACCTAAACTCACCTCAAATATAAACTCTCATCATCAGTGGATGCACAGCACGTGTGTACCATGTAAGCCATACTGAACTTTAATGACCTTAGTAAATGTGCTAAACTTAAAAAAGACAGGGATGAATACAAATGGGGGAATGGCAGGATAAACATGACAGAGCAAAACAAGCAAACACAAATAAGACTGTGGATCTGCTGGTGTAGGGTGTGTATCAGCGAGGGTCCGAGGCAGTATATTGTGTACGGTTTTGTGTTTTTCAAGAGGGAAACAAATAAAGAAATATACAATAGATCATCAATGAAAATACTTTAAAGAGGTTAATTTGTCTTATCTTCAGCTTCAGTTTGTGTATTTCATTGAGAGTGGATTGTAGTAAGTGTTTCTCCTCTGAAATACAAAGCTGACAATCAGAGTCAGGAAGGAGTGTCCGCTGCTTTCACAAGGACACGCAGTGATTACTGTTGTCCTTCATCAAACTTTTTGTGTTTCCATTTCACTTCAGAACAGAAGTTATGTGATCAATTACTGCTAGAATCCAAATGCATCATGGCGATATGCTGTGCTGAGACCTCTGCTTAGTCCTTGTGTACACAAATACAAACTTAAAGGCTCACAAACACACAGAGAATATTAATGTTTGATTGTTATCACTAATGGATGGCTCATTCATCTTCCCTTCAGTGTGTGATGAATGGGCTCGGTAAATAGGGAGTGCAAATGTGTGTCTGCATGCATGTCTAGACAGATGAGTGTGACTGATATTTACTTTAGTGTTGTAATAAAAACATTTGGAATTTTCTTGTCATTTCCATGCTATATTCTGTTAGTTTAATCAAGGACATTGCAGAATTTGCAGGAAATCCGTATTCAAGGGCACAAAGGGTCCATTGAATGAAAATCACCAACTACTTATGCAGCTGTTGCATATTTATGGTATTGCAAAAATAACTCTAAATATGTAAAAACATTTTTGAATAAATGTTGGGTTGAATCATATAATTGGGAAAAAAATTCACAAAAGAAGCCGTTGACTAAATGAGAGTGGAGTGATACTGAGTGCACTCAGGTTGATTTGGCCCTGTTTAGACCCTCCAGAAAAACGCGGGCAAAAATCCTTGATTATGCGACTAAGCATGCAGGGTTTTTATGTGATTTTATGCGGTGAAATTGCGGGAAGTTGCGAAATATGTGGAAAGTTGCGAAAAANATAAATAGAAATTTGTTATACACACATTCCTTCACATTTAAATTTAAATTTATATTAATGTATTTCGTGAGGCCTTCTAACATGTTTTTAAATATAACTACGGTTCTAGTTGAAGAGTTTGTAAATTAACATGAACCGAAGCTGTTGCCTGGCAACGCAATCGCACAACGTCACGTCCGTTAATTCCACAAACACACACATGGATTAACATCGATTTAATACATTAATGTAGCCTTTGTTTCTGCTAAAAGAGGTGTCGACCAGCTGGGGCAACAAGAAAATCAGCGAAATTGAGTGTAACGATTAAAAAATAAATCATTATTATATTAATATTGACAATAACAACCGACTGTCAGGGTAGCATTTGCTTGGCATTTCCGGGTATTTCTCCACTGGTTGGGCCATGTTAACAATACCGTGTAACTGTCACGTTTGAAGGGATGAAATTGTGACATCTTCACGTCTCCAATACAGATTTCAGTATTCTGAGGCTCTGAGCCCCATTTATTTTCCTTGCGCACGGCAAAAAAACTCCGACATTACACAATTTAAAATAAAAGGGAAAGGGATAGGCTTAGGGTAAAATATTGAGTAAGAAAATGTTTTTATAAACCACACAGCTTCTGGTCTTCCAAGACCCGACTGGACAAAAAGACGTGGTGCAGGCACGAAACATACTAATAGAAATACATCGCTTTTAAAATCGTTCTGTGTGACACGAAAAAATGCGAACATCGTGTTGGTGAACACGAATCAATACATTAAATTGATTTTGTGATTATAACACGAAATGCCGTGAGACTGGGTTGGTCAATCAATGGGATTTTTTAATACTCGTAATGTTAAAAAAACAAACATTAAAAATCGACTGATAAATCTTGTTTAAAAAATGTGGTTATTTATTTGCTCTTGTCCTCCTGTCATATTGTAAATGTTTTCCCCCGGGCAAAGTAAGTTAAGTATCCTTGATCTAATGTATTAGAGATATATGTGATCTTGAGGAATAAAGAATCTGAGGCTCCTCACCACTCAAACATTTTTAAAATACTGCCGAATAATGCCAAGTGAGTATGGGTCAAAACCAGGTCACATTTTTAGCCGTTGCATCATTGTAAATTGTAAAAGGGTCCTCCAAAGCACCGTAACACACGACCCAGATGGAGGCGCGGCGGTGCCAAAGACCTGCAGGAGAATCTAATGATCACTTAGTGAGGACGTTTTACTTTGACAGAGGGGAAGGTAGGAAGGGTCAGGAGAAAGGGTGACTGTAGGTGAGGGTGGAGGTGAAGAGGGGCGGGAAAAAGTGAGATGGAGAGGTGGTAGATGGGAGGTAATAGGGGAGGAAAAAGGGGAAGGGGGAGAAACCCAAAGCTCTCAGGGAACAAAGAGGCACTTATACAACCAGCAGCAACAGCTGAAAACATCTCTAAGCTGAGCCGTGCTTGCTGAGAGTATGGTGTAGTGTGTGTGTGTGTGTGTGTGTGTGTGTGTGTGTGT
>NW_011336470.1:455841-478354 GCF_000735185.1 Notothenia coriiceps | reverse complement strand
GTTGCTTTTTCTTTGCGCAGCATGAAAGAAAGGCCAAATGAATGGGCTGTGATTTTAGTATTTTTAAGCAGAGGTCAATAATTTGCCCTCGGAGGATGTTGAAAAAATTGAAAAGGCCCTTGAGAGGAAAAAGGTTCCCCACCCCTGGTGTAAACGATCTGCCACCTCCAGCACTCAGACCAAAACTTGAATATTTATAACCAATCATGCACAAACCACTCACAGTTCCTCTCTCACTACCTGCAGCTAACTTTCTCTATTCTCGCTGATTTATTACAGACATAAACAATGTGAGACGCTGAGTAAAGAGATGAATGTGAAGAGAGGTTACCTGTAGCATGTTGCCTTGGATACCAAAAATGTTCATAAATAGCCCCTCATGAGATGTAATGAAGATATTGATATATATTCAAGAAACACCAACATTCTGTACTTATTCTACTCTGAAAATAATCAAATTGCTGCTGAAGTCCAGTTCCATAACATCTGTTTCACGCTCATTAACAATTCGTGAAAAGAATAATGAATGAAATAACCTTTCCTTTAACTAGAACCGCCAGAGATTTTTTATACCTAAAACCGCCACCGGGGTCAAATTGACCCGGCATTAGAATGCATTGATTTTCAAGGTAAAAGTATTGTTTAAAAAGAAAAATGGTCCTGTGGTATTGGTATTTTGACAAGCAATTTTGTTAAATTGTTTCGTTTATTAACGCTACAACATAGCGTTTAGTGAGGCGGTTGTCGTTGTTGGGTGAAAAGCTAAATCTGTTTGCTGCGGAGCGCAGTGCGAGCAGTCTCCCGTGAGCGGGAGCGCGCTCCTTCACTACAGACTCAATATATCTATCTATCTCTCTCTCTCTCTCTCTCTCTCTCTCTATCTATCTATATCTCAATCTATAAGGAATCCCAGTAGACAAAAGGCGTTGCTATAGCAACACGTCATGTTTGTTTACACACAAAATCAATAGCGCGAAAAGGGGTGGGGTCAATATGACCCGCTTGGCGGAAATAGGTATAAATTGCAATTTTTGGGGCGATTTCTTCAATCTGACTTCATATTGACAATTTTTAACAACATAGGGTGCGACATAACACACTTTCAGGAAAAGTCACGGACTGAGAGACTTTAATATTTTATTGAAAAAAAGTTGCATACAATATAACACAGCTCTGGGTCAAATTGACCCCGTTGGCGGTTCTAGTGTTAAGATAAATGATTGGCAAGGATTTGATTGGCTTACAGTGTTATCCTACATACAGGAAATGAGCAAAGTGAACCAAACACCCCCCTATCCATTTCAGTAATCTGCTACATAATCTTCCCACTCTCTGAAAAGGAGCAGGCATCACACAGTAACACTTCTCTGTTAGAGAGACTTTTAGAAGCAGCTGCCGTTTGATCCAGTGCTGGAGCCGGAGTAAAGACCTGGATACTTTTATTTTCCAGGTAAAGCCTCTGTGTCTAAATCGAGCCTTTGTATTCGCCACAGTCTGCTCTGCTACCCAGAATCCCTCACGACAATGGACAATGGGGTCTATCTCCGATTTCCAGGCACCTGTGCATTCATGGACATGAGCAGGAACGGGAGAAAAGTCACACACACTCTCCGCATGATTTCCGACCCCCTCCGCCCCGTACCCAGCAGGGATCCGGTTGCAGGGGGAATAGGCGTGGTGTCCCTGTCACACCGGCCCACAACAATCCCTTTTCCTCTGAAGACAAACTCACAACCAGTGCATAAAGCTACGTTCCAGTTGAACTGGGAAGTCTTACTAGGACATTTCAACTAGAACACCCCCAATGTCGGAATTTGTACTTGGAAAAATACATTGCCGTACCCCAGATAATCATTCAAAATTGAGTCTCCTCATGTGAACATTAAGAGAGCACTTTGATAATATAAAATGTTGAGCTCTTCAGTATTATTTGTTTCATATTAAATTAACTGCACATATGGTACTGCTCATCTACTATCTGTGGATATGTTGCTAAGATGTTTGACTTCCCAAAATACAAAACAAAGTGTTATCAACAATGGCTGCTAACCCAAGGTGACTGCTAAAACTGTAAACAAGGCAAACAACTTTCCTGCAGGCGGCCATGTTTTTCCAACTTGTGCTACTAGAACGCAGTCATCTCGAATGTGACACACTCTCAGTTCCGACTTCCGACTTCCAATGTAAATGGAACGCAGCATATGCATTCCTGCACCTGATTCCTAATCACCCAAATTGGCAACAAAATATTGATATGTGGTTTTCTTCACAGCTGAGGTCTCCACACCAGCAACATCCTCCCCAGGTTGTTTTTTCCTCCACCCTTCTGCTACAATAGAGGCTGTTTTCCACTCACAGCCTTTTGTATTGAGATGTAGAGAAGACAGAATGTATTTATTTATTTTGGTGGCTAACCGTTATCGGCGGGATTGATCGCCGCGGGCTGGAATTGGTGCTGGATGGAGGGGAGAGGGACGACAGGAAGGAGGAATGTTCTGGAAGGCCTTATCTGGGAGCGCCAGGCCGCTGTGACGGGAAGTGGTGTGTCAGGAGGGGAAAGAGGAAGTAGGCTAGAATGTAACGTGCAAACACACACAGAGTCAGGCGTGGACAAATAACACATTCAGACGAGCACACACACACACACACACACACACACACACACACACACACACACACCTCACAGCCTTTCCTGCATAATCACCAACAGTAGAGAGAAGACCCCCCCCCCATTCTCCTGTCTGTGATTTCAGTTCTATTTCCTCTATCTCCAATTCGATCTTCTCTTCACTCACTCTTTCTATTTCATATATACATATGCGTCTTTATCAGCAGGTTTTAGATTGGGGGAGGAAAAGAGAAATTGCAGCGTTGTGATTCTGAAGGTATCTGAATGTTACACCAAGGGAGACAGGGGTGACGGAACTGAAGACTGAAGTTCATGTGACACCTGTGTGAACATGTGTGTTAGCATGTTATCATGTGTCCAAGTCAACCATGTTTTTAAATGCCTCTTTCTTTTCATTTAAGCAAAAGATAAGCTTATGGTAAAGTGGTGTAGTAATAGCAAAATAGTCATGGTGGTAATAAACAGATGTAGGTAAACACTACCCAAGTATATCTAAATGTGGCGAAATTTCTTCCTCATAAATAAATAACAACAGTAAATGTGAATAAATGTTTATATCCATCCACTACTTCAATTCAATATTGTAGGAAAAGGTTGTAACGATAAATTCCCTCTGGAGGTAACACAGGGATTTTAGTTAAAACCCGATAGAACACAGTACAGGAAAGGGAGAACCTAAAAAAGCTTAATAGGCCCCTTAAAGTCTATCACCCTACAAGGGGGGACCAAAAGTAATTAAATGAATAGGTGGTGTAACCAATAGTTATTATTAAGACTTCGGTCAATATTTTGACACAATTCATTAACACAAATAACCAACTCAATGAGAGATAAACACCATCAATGAGAGAGAAGAGTGTGAACCGTTGAAGTCAAACTGTTTCAGTTACCCATCAAAGCAGCCTCCATCAATATTATTCCCTCCTCAATTGTTGGGTTAATCAGGAGCAGCCACAACGTAATGATGCATCTTATTCTCATTTAAAATGAATGAGCTACTCTTCCAGGTAATGAGGCTTTAATAGACCAATGCGATATCAAGGTCATTTAAAGAGCACTTACAACAAACAGCTTTTTATCACCAACCGTTCCGAAACAGATATTGCTTTGCCTTTTGAAGGACAAGTCTGCTAGTCTTACAATTCCACTCAACCTGACCGTATATATTCGGGTGGGGAATAAAACGGTATGCTGAGCATCCACAGTAGCAAAGGCATTAAGACAGAAGACACACACACACACACACACACACACACACACACACACACACACACACACACACACACACACACACACAAACACACACACACACAAAAACACATGCACACCTCTTGCTGACACCCTGGCGTCTGTTGGCATTTGTGTCTGTGCTGAGCTGCCACTGGCTATGTGAAATAATGCATGGGCTCCAGAGCGGGGCCACTCTCTGCCTCTCATTCTCTGAGTGGCCTCATAGTGAGAGCCGGCTCTGTCACATCAGGCGGCTCCACTCTAAGTCCTCCTCAAACCGGGGTCCTCACCACTCTGGAGACAGGACACGTTAATGGAACCCACTGGGTCTTCTCGAACCCATTTCCCTGACGCAGTGAAACCAAGTGCAGAGAGAGTAAACACGGAGAGAGTGAGAGGGGGTTAAAGTAGACACCAAAACAACAACCTGTGTGAACTCAGTGCAATTTGTGCTGACAGGACAGAAACCACAATGACGCCTGACAGCACCATGTGATGAAAATAACAACGGCCATGCATAATGCAAGATACTCTCCTACCCCTGAACACAGCACTCTGCAGGACGTCCCTGTCCTAAGGAAACATCCCCCACTGGGGAGGTTCATACCCCCCCAATATCACCACAGCAGTGAGCATCCTCTGGGAGAAGGGCTGTAATTATGTGATGGGCAGTGGTGATAGTGATATCCTGCTCCTGCCTCAGAACTCAGTTGTTTGCACTTGATCTTCCCACTGAGTCCTAGGGGGGGGGGGATTACCCTGTCATGTTGTTCAACCGTTAAACAAACAAATCAGCAGAGAGGACAGACAGGAGGTAGAGGCCGGGCTGCAGATAGCATCCTTTGCTTTCAAACTATCCCCTTTATGTATGGCCAGTACACTCAGTACACAGAAATATAAAAATAGTTTTAATCCTGTGTTCCTGTGTCACTTGTCAACTACATGCCAAAGTTCTAGTCCGATCTCTTCCTGTTCAAAAAGGGTGGATCCATACCTTCAGTATTAATGCTATCCATCCTTAATCTTGTTCTGACACTACCGTCATTGATATTTAAAAAAATAATCTGTCTCTCACTCTGAGAACATGAATGATACGTTGTTCTCCATGTTTCTCAGCTGCTGCTGTCAAATATTAACATGATAAACGCACTGTATTGCCAACCACTTTAGAGATACATGTTATGACTTTTTCAGGATAAGAAATGCTGCTATCCGGTCAGATATACAGTATGAGGGCTTATATTTATGTTCAGCATAGATTTTAGTGACCATTTTAACATTCAAAGAATACAAATCAACTTGATAAATAAAAAAAGTATTTCTCTAGTTTGACCTAAAGAGATACCAATTAAATTAGCAAATATAAGGCTTGAGGTCAGGGAAGAGCCACCTTCACATTGGCTGGCTGAATGTCCTTCGGCCAGAAGGAACAAAGAGCTGCTCTCATTGTGTCTGAAGCTTTCCAAATTCTCGCCAAAGAACTTGACAAATGGGTTAGTAGAGCAGAAAACAAACACAAGCATTTGTCTAGCAGTGAATAAGTTGCACTGTCTTGAGAAAACATCTACACATGCCCCTAGGTGAAGTCTGTGTGGAATGTGCACTAATAAGAGATGATGCCTGCAGCCTGTTACCGATGCTCGCTCAGCGCTGAGGCGGGAAAACAAGGCGCCAGGTCCCAGTCAAGGGAGCGTGATTCAGATGGACACGAGACCGCCGCTCTGGGGCTGCGGGCGTCTCCATTACAGAGAGGAGCGGTACAAGGTGCTACTGTAGGCTGGGCAGGAGCTCTTATGTAAGTCTTCATACTGTCCGCCCATCCCCCCCTGCACACACACACTCACACATATCTGTAATAAGTTATAACTCAGATGTTGTGCTTCTCTGCACCTCACCTATCCTCATTTGCAGAGGTGCAGAACCAGGCTCAGGTGAAGCGACTTTCACTCCTCCTTGATTGAAAATGTGCTGCAGTGTAACAGTGTGAGTTTATCATATAAAGAGTGTGCAACACACTCAGGTGTGGGTTGGTGCGAGCTATGCATGTGTGAACGGCATGTCAGCGCTGCAGTGTGTGTGGTGACTCACTGGACTGTCTCTCTCTTCATGGGGCCTGACCTACCTGCTCTGATCAGGTTTCATGCAGGCTGTCTGCTCACAGGACTGGAACTGCTTCCCTAAAGTTTAGATCCTCCAGCTAACTCCTGCTGCCACACTGCATCTACAGCTACATCCTCACAGATAGATTCAAAAACCTTTCTTAGTTTAAAGGGTCATTTTCATTCCCAAATTAAGTTAAATTAAGTAAAAACTACTTTGGAGTCGGTAAAGATAATTAAAATGAACTCGCTCGACACAGGAGCACTGAAACTTTGACTTTAATCAAATGTATTATGTCAATACATTTCACATATAAGGTTAGTTGAAAGCACCCATTTTAAGTTTGAATTAAACATATTAGATTGAACTGCATACTATAGCTTTCAACTAACCTAATACAGTTATGTGAAATGTGTTGACATAATACATTTAATTAAAGTCAAGTTTCATTTTTGAGTTTATATTTGCTTGTGATCTGTGATAGTGTATTAAAAAGGTGTTTGGATTGGAAAACAGGATAAATAGAGCGGTTTATGAATCCCAGTATACTGGTGCTATGTGTGTAACATCTTTAATTGAATCATTGCACTTTAACCCACCTTTAAATCACAATTGCATTGTAAATAAGGGTCGATGGGCATACAGGTTTCATCACTGTCGTGACAAACTGCAATAACATAGATTTTGCAATACCTTCATGACCATGAGAAAAAGAAAACACACACACATACACACTTTGTGTTTGAACACACATGAGAGCAATCTACTTGCCACAGCCCTGCCTACCTCTACCTGTGGATGAGTGGCCACTCCCTCACTCTCTCATGTGTTGAGTCCACACAGACTGCTGCAGGACCTCAACACATCATGTCTGTTGGGGAAAATATTTTCCTGGGCCCAGGAATTTGGCCCATTTTATCAGTTTGTTCTGCCCTCACTGAGCACAGGCACCTGCAACCTTGGGTGCTGTGCTCTCAGGGTTTTGTCTCCCTGTTCCTGCCTGTTGGCGTCAGATAGAGGTGTTATGGTTGTATCTTGTTATGCACAATGTTGATTCTTCTCTCAGAACCAGCTAAATACATGGGTCTGGGGTAGAGATCTTCAGAATTGGTTTGGCATCCGGTGTGTCAACTCGTGGCACAGCACATGTCTTTGTCAATCCTCCGTAACTCCATAATAAACCATCAGTGTTTGCCATCAAAGTTTCTGCTCTCCATTGCTTCAGAAGTTTCCATCACAATAGGCGCGTTCACACCGCAGTACTTTTCCCACTTTAGTTCCGATATAGTTCCGAAATGTCGCGTTCACACCAAAAAAATCCGGACCTAAAATGAGTTCATGAGAACCTTTTTACCCCCGTTTTACACAGCATGACTGCTAGAGAGCAGCGACTTTCGTGGGAGAAAAAGGTTCCTATTTATGATTGGCTGGGCGTATTGCAAACCACGCCCCATAAAACTCCCAAAAGGTTTATCAAGCCGTCATTTTATTATCCTCGCATTAGCATTATTAGCATTAGCCCAGCGCACAAACGCAGAGAGATTAATTTATGGCAACACAAAAGAAAATATGGGAGCGGTGGAGATGAGGAGGTGTTGGCGTTCTGGCAATTTACTCTGGAGGCGCTGCTGGGAGTCCCAGTAGCTTTTCCTGAAGCCAGTCCCCAACTCCGGGGAGTTCCGGCCGAGGAGAAGAAGAAGAAGAAGAAGAAGAAGAAGAAGAAGAAGAAGAAGAAGAAGAAGAAGAAGAAGAAGAAGGAACATTGTCACAAAGACACCAACGAAACTGGAGATTTTGAAAATAATTTTGTAAGGTTGCGCTGGATATCAACAAATTCAAAGAACGGTAAGAGACTAGTTTGCTCGAGACTAAATTATGAACCTTTTGTTTTTGAAGCATGTCGTGCCTCCTGCATGGTCTACTACGCAGACACCTCCCTACGCCTAAACCAAACACGGTATTTCCAGTTTAGGCCTAGACTCACCAAACCAACATCAAAGAATCAGTGTTGTCCGATCCAATTGTTGCATCACCTCACGTCTTGGCAAATAAGCTGCACTTCTTGAACACATCGCAAACAATAACAGCCAACAATCACGCATGTTCTGCTCCCGTGTGTAAAAGAATAATTCTCCATGACAGCAGGTGGCGTTGTTTGTGTCGTATTCGGTCTGTAGTTATGCAGGCCTTCGTTATGAAACATGCAGTACATTCAAACAAAGCAGTATATGCTGATTCCACACCATTCTCACTTACCGCTAAGCTTCATTCCAGATCGTCATGTTGAATATATTTGTGTATAAAAATAGTCCGATGAGATGAAAACAATTAGAAGAGCATCTGTGTGTGTTTTCTTTTTTGCATTTGTTTCTCTTGTCCTAGCTAAACAGCCAATTAGAGTGATCTCTTTTGCAGACAGTCAGGTCCATCGTCAACATGCTGAATCGGCGGGGCGGAGTCTGTTGGCAGCACCAAAATAAATGAAAGTGTGGAGGTTACCCTTAGAAAATTGGGCAAAGGTTGCTCACCAATACCTTAAAATGGTCCAAAGGCCCATAGGTACATGTGAGGACTAATACTCTGGACATTACCCAGAGTTCATACGAGAAAAACGGATCTAGCTTTTCAATTGGAGCTTCTTATGACCATCAGTGGGACCAACATGTACATTGAAATACGATCACAGTGGGTAGCTAGCATGTACATGTGTCAAATTGAGTCTCTTTAATCAGTTAAGGTTAAAACAATACTTGAAAATTAGGAGAAAATCTCTTTGTTTTGTGAAAGAGCGACTAAAATAACAGGTTTTAAATTGAAAAGATTATTTTAGTCAAATGAAGAAATCAAATCAACGCATTAGCTGCTCATTTGAGTGACAAACAGGATGTGTCAATTCCAAGAGTATTAAATTAGCACGAGTTCGGAGGTCAAAAGCCTTCCGCTATCCATTTAAGTTCATTATTCCAAGTAAACAGGAACTCACCGAACTTCTGCAGACACAAGTAAATCTTTTTCGGCAGACTTGAGCTTATGAGGACATGTGACTTCTGAGTTGAGAGTTGAAGGTCGAGGTTCAGCCGACTTTGACTGACCTTCAGTGGAATTATTTATGGTAAGAACATTTACTCAAGTCATCAACTTAAATACACATTTTTAGGTACTTGTAGGTTTAGTTTACTCGAGACTTTCCATTGTATTTAAATTATCTTAGAGTCAGACAAACAGATGGATCCAAATGTATTGTGTTGCAAGATCTAACACTGCTATATATTCAATTTGCAGAGTAAAAATGAGGGGAACGGACGCATGTGCAACCAAAAATGATGCTTGGACTAACCTGTTGTGCAAAACGATTAATGAGTCAGGTCCCTTCACTCCCATCACTCTGATTTTGGCCTCTGGGGACATGTGACCTCTGTCAATGTCAAAGTTCAAACACACCAAACTCACCTTTCTCTGCTCAACGGGGACAAAAGCTTACACAGAAAAAAAAAAAGAGAAGCAGCACCGTCCGAGAAAAGCTTGAAGATCGTTTACATTTGAAATTCAAACCTACACTGCCGTTGAATGTTTGGATCAGCTGTTAGTTTGCATTTTTTTATTCTAAATAAAGTATAATACATGTATAATTTACATTTGATATAATGTTGGCCCAAAAATATGGAAGAAATACCTTGGCTTAGTCGATGTTTGCATGACATGGCAGAATAATGTTAGAACTTGGATTTCACGTTTATTTTTCAGTCCAGAGAAGTCTAAATCACCTGCAATTTATTTTTACAAAAACAGGTGGAATTGGTCTCTAAATAAGCTGGGAAGCCATTTCTCTCCGGGCCATTGTTCCCTATGATTGATCCATCTTATTGAACTGTTGCCCGAAGGAAAAGCTGTCTCTTCCTGCTCGTTCAATTGTCAGTTTAGTGAATCTCTTGAACACTTTTCTACCTCTTCTTTTATTTTATTAAAAGCATGATAAACTACTCCAAATATAGAGTAATCTCCTCAAACATCAGACTAACCCTATCTCATTTTTGAAGCAGGAGAATCCCAACTTTTCAAAAGTGGTGTTCGTCTCCAAAGAAATAAGGATTCAACATCTAATGACAATTAATGTCTGGCAAATGTTGTGCAAATCCGTGCAGTGAAGTTACTGTATGCAAAAAATATACCTAACAGTACTGTACATGCAGTCAGAGTAACACACTTTGGTCCGATACATACATATTAAAGAAATTAAAGGTAATTGTTTCAATCTAAGCGTAATAAATTACAATTATAAAGCCACTGTTTGATTTGGAGACAAGAAGGAAAGTGCACGGCAATTTCAAACTACAATGTTGAGCTGTTCAGTTTTATATCTCCAATAAATGCTTTTATAACCGCTCTGTAATATCCCTGCTGTTGGAGAGGGAGACCTCCCAGCTGTTCTGTGTAGTTTGGGAACTCAGAAATGGCTTCCAGGGACATGTGACCCTCAGGTTCAAAGGTCAGGGTTCAGACAGGACTCACCTTCCCCTCCCTGATGCTGAGGACAAAGCTCACATTGAGTCAAGACCGTGGAAGCTCAAAGTGTTTCTCATGGATTTAGTGATCGTCTGTGTGTCAGGGCAACTCTGCTTCAGCTTGAGAAAACAAACCGAGTGCTTTCAGTGTGGACAGAGAACTGCTGTTCATTCACTGGTGAAGTTACTATGTTTTTCGGACCAATGCTACGCTGATAATACGATGCTCAAAACTGTTGATGAAACATCACATTAACTGAATTTATTTAAGAGCCCATCTTGGGGATGTACGGTTTGTGTTTTTGCATTGGATATGCATGCTTTTCCACTCACCCCTTTACCCTTGCTCTATCTGAGATGTAAATTGATAGTTGTGAGTTAAACGTGGTAAAATCTTTGGTCGCTGTAAAATTGAGCTTTTAGCCACCAAAGACAACCTGAGGCAAAATTCTGTCAGTGTCAGAAATGTAATTTGCTAGATGCACCTGCAGCCTCGTGTTAAGGCTGTACAAAGGCGTGGGATCAAATGCACGATGCAGACACGGACAACGTATCAACATAAAGTGTTTTAATGTAAACAGGTATACACTGAATACATAAAACAACAAAACAAACACTCAATAAACCGTCTCACCTAAACTATCAAAAAACTACAAAATACAAAAATACTTACCAATCTTACCTTACTTAATCTAGCTATCTATGAAAGATTACTGTACCTATGGACAATGGCTATAACTATAACGCTTGAATGCTCGGAAACGCACAAGACAATCTGGCAACGAGACAGGACAAGACGAGAACTATAAATACACAGAAGGGTAATGACAGGACAAGACACAGCTGGGCAGGGGAGGCAGAAACACAAGGGCAACAGGTGGACACAATAAGATAATCACAACAGACAAGACAGGAAATGTACTTTAGACACATGAGGGTAGACCAGACTATCAAAATAAAACAGGAACCTATCTAAACACATAACATGAAACCTAAACTAGGGAACAATCCTAGCAGAGCCGTCTACGCACAACACCTTGTGGCCAAAGTGTCAGGTGAATCATGAATGAAACGCTATGGACTGCTATCTTCCAAATTAAGAAACGTAACGATAAGTGAAAGGACAAACAGAACTGTTGAAATGAAAATTGTTTTATTTATCTTGACAACTCTTGTTAAAAGTTACTCAATGTTTTGTTCTCATGTGGAACAGAACATAAATCGGATATTTCAGATATTAACTTTAAGTCACATGGGAGGCGTGTGGCGTAGTGGGTTAGTGCGTTGGTGTTCGGATCAGGGGAGCACAGGTTCAATCTCCACTGTAGTCAGCATGTCGTTGTGTCCCTGAGACACTTCACCCCAAATTGCTCCTGTGGGGATTGCCCACAGTATTGAGTATGTAAGTCTTAACAAGTAACATGTAATGTATTTATGTCTGGAAATGTGTCCAAAGATACTCAGATGTCGGCCAATGTAGGCTTATTCAAAATATTCACTTGTTTCCGAGTATGGTGACTTTCCCGTAAGGTAACGTTACATAAACTATATTAATGTTTTAATGTTCCAACCATCTTGTCTTTGAGACAACAACGATCGCCTTACAGAAACAACTGAACTTCCTCCAAAACAGAACAACTGTTTGCTTCTTCAAAAGTTTAGCAATAAAAAGAGCTTAGATTGAACATATAGCTATAAATTAAATCACAATAATGCATGTAATAAATCCTCCAACCATTAGCTCTTCTGCTTTTTTGCTTCCTGTCCCTCTCATAGAGCGCCAAAATAACATTCGATAATAAGCACAAGTGATCTTTCTCCTGCCTCCACAATGCCTGCATTTATCGGGGCAGAAGACTGTCGAGGTCCTGCCGGGGTCCTGACCTGCAGAACCTCCAAAACAACAGCTGGCATGGAGGAAGGGAGGGAGATAAGGGAGGGCAGGATGGGAGGAGGAGAGGAAGGGAGTGAGTAGAGGAGAAGGAAGGAAGTAGATAGGAGAGGAGGACCGGTGGAGGGATGGAGATGAAGAGAAAACTGGAGGAGTGGACGGAAACGGAGATTTCACAGCGACTGTCTAAGATTTACGTTCCTAGTGTTTGCTTCATCAGTCTTGGGCTTTGTCTACAGCAAAATGTAAATATGATTATCAAGACAATGTGTCCGTATCTTTTAAGAAGTTGTCTTGAAACGTACTACACATTCATGCTCTCCACAGGATGATTTCATGTTCGGCACTTGGTGATGTTTCCTCCTTTATCTCACCGGTCAAAATGCCAACTCTGAGTACAATATATCTTATATTGCAATCCTGTCTCCAAAAAAACTACGCTCCCATACAACTAAACTTTTCTACAAGGCTTACGTTCGCTGCTTTTAAACGCGGTAAACATGTCAAAGCAACAAAACGACATGGTTTGGATTGATAAAACGACATGGGAAAGATATTCCAGTTATGTTAAATAAAGACCTCCTACAAATGCTGACTTCTGCGGACTTTCATTGTCCTTTGAAACGTATTTAAAAATGCAATTTCGTTTTGTTGAATCGTCCTTTACAGAAGACTTTGCTATCTGAGCATGAATACCATTTAAAGCATTGTATAGTACTGTTGTCATGAAAACTGAGTTCTCGCAACCTGGAGGATTTGGATTTGAATGCCTTTTCTTTCAGCACCATCAAGGCAGACTACATTTAGTTGTTAAGAGATTTTTATAAATTGAGGTTACCATTATCTACATGTTAACAATGGTTTTCAATGGTGAAATATACCTACTTACACATTACATTTGATTAAAATGAAAACACAAATGGCACGCACACACACACTTGCGCACACACACACACACACACACACACACACACACACACACACACACACACACACACACACACACACACACACACACGTACNAGAGACCAGACCACATTCACTTTATTTAAATCAAAGCTCAAAATATGGTTTTGTAAGGAGCAGAAGATTGGGTCAGTGCCGGCAGAGCTGATTCCCCACTAACCATATTTTGAGCTTTGATTTAAATAAAGTGAATGTGGTCTGGTCTCTGATCGGAGGTGGGATTGAGTTCCATTACTGAGCAGCTTTAACAGAAAATGAAGACTGACTGAAAGAACTTTTTCTGAGTGGAATAATGCAATCTCCTCTCCTATATAAAATATATAAGATCAAAAATAAATAGGGTACAGTTCAAAGATAACCTCATGCTTTAACTTTGAACAATTTACCTGCAAAAAAAAAATGCTTTAGATAATGTGGATAAACATTGGGCTTCTTTACGACTTGTCTGATCGTCTGACCTCTTCAGTAGTTTCTTTGGTAAGCACAATGTTTTATAACTGATGGAAACGACAGATAGTAAACCAGAAACAATGCAGACAAGTGTAACAATGCTGTAGATAAGATATGATTAATCTAAAGTGATCAATCAGATGAAGAACCAGATGTTGAGGTAGAGCCTTAAGAGAGACACTGAGGGAGTGGAGTTACTGCTGGTGGTGGTGGTGGAGTCGGGAGGAACAGATTATGCAGAAAATCAGTTCCAGGGGAAGTGTGTTTTAATGCTGACTGCGTTCCTCCTGCTGAGGGTGTTATGTTAATCTGTCTCCCTTAACATCAGTGGTGGAAGAGGGGAAATGCATCATGAAAAGCTGCAGCTCCGGCCGGCAGAGAGGGGGGAGAGGGGGGAGAGAAGGTAGGCTCAGCGACCACAAATATCAAGAGGAAGACAACAAATATTGTACATGAAAATGAGTCAGTGTTCGACAAGTGATGCTGAGACTAAAATGCATTTCTTCCTACAATCTGTAACATGTTGGTTAATAAAAACATTAGATGTAACAAGTTCCAATCAATAGTAGTTTCAGTCTTATAAGAAATAAATCACCTCTCAAAATACTCATGGGAGAAGGAAACAGAATGACCTCGTTGCCCAATATCTGTCATCGTGCCACAACCTGAGGGACAGTGGATAATCTAGACACACACACACACACACACACACACACACACACACACACACACACACACACACACACACACACACGTAATTGGCGAGATGCTTACTAAGTCAATTGATTTGTTGCTACATACGATCAATAGCATTTCAACTGGAGATAACTACATAGGATTTAGGTTAAATGTGTCAAACTTAACTTTTTGTTCATATTCCAGTTTATAGTGTTCTGCCCAAATATGTGTACTGCTTGGGTGAGGTTGTTCTTACACCTACGTGCCAATACAACCCATTTTAATTAGGGATTGGGGGAGACATAGGGAGAGGAAGGAAGAGAGGAGGATACCGTGCAGAGGAAGGACACAGGAAGCAATCACAGCAGGTTTTGTATCCCTCAAATGCAAACCCTGCTACTCTACTCTTAACATCTTATTTTCAGAGTGTGTGGAATCCACCCACCTCCACCCACACACACACACACACACCCACACACACACACATTTCAGCACCACACCAGATTTTACAGCTGGATGAAGAGCATCAATGGGAGCAGTGAGCGAGCGGCCAGACAATGGAAACGCCGTCCAGCCCGGCACGCCAACCCAGGATTTCCTGGCTTACACCACAAAAAAAAAAAAAAAATGTCAGACCCCTTCCGGCTGCACAATAAAGAATGACCCTCTTGTATGTACCAGAAAAAGAGAGCATGTTGGGTAATCTCACAATCCAGACAAGTGGTTGTAGTATCAGTTGGTGGGCAGATATATTTGTTTTTGAGTCATTGTGAGTTTACCTCGGTCAGTTTGAACTTAAAAAAGCAAACGGAGAAGGAATGAGCGGTGCCTTCAAACGAGAGCGCCACCCGGACATCAAACGCTCTGGATCTGACCCGATCCTCTCTTTCTCTGTCGCTTGAGCCTGCATGGAAGCTGTCAGGCCTCGTTAGCAGAGAGACGCCCACCGCCAGCCTGTCTGCCGTCCCAACCGTCTGACCGTCTGACTCTGAGCAGCTTTCTGTCTGACATCTCAACCCTCTGTCTGTTTCCTGTTGGTCTGATCCTCCACACACAACTTGCCCCTGAAGTTGAGACGTAGTGGGGGCAAAGAGAGCATCAAGGCCCCCAACAAGCTCTATTTAGACATCAGGATTACTGAGAGTCTACACGTCTTGCATTGCAGACTGAAATACCACATGTTCCGTCTGCAACTTGGTTCAATTAAAACACACAAAAGAAATGTATTGCTTAAAAGGTTTAGCTCATTTGAAACTATATAATGCACTTATGGCTCATCTGGAGGGAAGCTAGCTGCAGGTTTCTTGTTGCTCAGAGATATATTATCCTTATGGTTTATTGCACTTATTGTAATTAGCTTTGGATACAAAATTAAAAGTATTGTTTCATAAATAAAGGTGGGGTAGGTAAGTTTGAGAAACCGGCTCGAGATACACTTTTTGTTATATTCCATGGAATGCTCTTAACATCCCGATAGCAATGAATATCTGAAGTGCTTTGACAAAAAATACATAAAGAAATGTCATCTGTGGAAGCCGTGGCGCTGTAAAAAGCATGACCAATAATCTAAAATAACTGGATGGCCTACCTGCCTGTCAGCCTTCCATCTGTGCACAAACTTATCTCGTGCCCTCATTGGTCATGTGCGCGTTCGTGTGTGTTGGAGGGGGGGCTCTGTAAGGAAGTGGCAGATTTTTTCCGGCTGTGTATTTTCAAATTCTAGCGCACTCAAGCTGGTTTCTCCAAAATTACCTACCCCACCTTTAAATTGGAAACATGTAAGGGATAATGTCCAGCAAGGACTTATTGACCGTTGTTTAGGACGCTCACATCGGCAGAAGTCCGGTCGATTTAACTGTATACAGTTGGGCTGAAAAGCAAACTGCATTCGTCGGGCCGAATCACGCCCCTTAACTGTGATATAATCTTTATATATACAGTCTATGGATATAATATACCACGGCCTGTCGTGAGCTATTGCTTAAATATAAAAAGCAGATACAAAGTAAAAAAGATATGAGGAACAGAGGGACAGCCAAAGTCCCGAGACAAATCTGGACTGAAGTTTAAAAAAAGACTAGAGGGCACTGAGTAGAATAATTTGATTAGGTTTCCACCGGAGAAGTTTATCTTAGATCTCAGAATAATCTAAAATTCCATTCTTGATGCATTCCTCAATTTATTTCAATTGAATTGTCTGAAAGTCTTGTGCGCATGATGTTGAGCTGATATCGGCTGTCATGTGGCTGCTGTTGAGCGCTTCACTTCAAGGCAGCAACAACACACTTCAGATTGAAGTCTAACCGAGCTGCGTGCTTTCTAATAAATCAGAAGCTCCCTGAGAGGGTCTAACCTGGAGGGCGCTGCTGAACCTCTTGGCTTTCTGCTTCAGCTCCTGGACCTCTTGTTCCTGCTCCTCCCTCTCCGCCTGCATGCGTCTCTGAGCCTTCACACTCCTCTGCAGATCCTGGGTCAGCCCGTCCACTTCCTCTCTCAGGCTGTTCTCTCGGCCTCGCGCTGCTCTTGCAGAATCCTTTGCCGATTGAAGTTCTTCGTTAAGTTCTTGCACCCGCACCTGCGTCAAAAGACATACAAGGGGATGCTTACATAACTGCACCTGTTGTACATCAGGGTTAACCATTCTTGGACACCAAAACGACATACAATTTCTTGATGCTATCGATTTTCATATTGTGCAAATATTATCAACATATTACAGACATTATCACCCCCCCCCTCGTCAACAAAATGATCGCACAATACCTTGGACTGCTTTTTTTATAGTGTGTTTGTGTCAAACTCTCAGAGCGCTTTTACATATACAAGTGAGCATTCAGCCATTCACAGAAAGGCTTCAGAGGTATATTGCCGAGGACACATTGAGATGGGGATCGAACCTGTGACCTTCCGATTGAGAGCAACAATCTATCTTTTGAGCCACAATGAATAATGGGTTTCCCTTTTCCTGTAGTGTGTTATAAAGGTCATTTTTCCAACTGTATTGCAGCCCCCTTTTTGACTCAATACTGGACCAATTTTGAAATGATTGTCCCCATTACTGAGTCAGACTCAATCACCCTTTACTAGTACACACACAGACAGACTGGCACCACAAGGAAGTAGCAGATTGTTGAGAAACCGACTAACACATGGAAAGGCTAAAGGCATTTTATTAATACCAGCAAATGCAAATATAACAATATGTTAGCATAATGTAGAATATACAACTGTCTGTCAGATTATACTATACAGATGACATTTTTTTTTTAAACTATATCAAAAATAGTACGTTTTTTTATCTACTGACTTTTAATATCCGACTCAAATGAGGTGTAGTGGTGTTTAATCAAAGGAATAAAGCCACATTGGAGTCGACTTGATGTCTTTACTGGGAACATAGTCGATTATTTTCTGTTTCTTTATAGGAAATATAATCATAACTCGCGTCCCAAGCTTTCTTTATGTCAGTTTATAAGATCAACAGCTATTCCTAAATGTGTGAAATTAAACACGACCCTACCTGCCGACTCTACCGATTTGGGCGGTAGTTAGGGCAGATTTTTTTTAAATAAATGTTTTTACATTTTTTTGTTTGTTTTTTTGTTCTTCTTGTGTGTCAGTCATCCACACCAATCAGAAGTGCTGTGCTCCACGTGTACCAGACATTGTTAACCAATCAGAAGTGGCCCATGATAGAAGGTGATAGACAGATTGATCCAATCACCTGCCAAGTCTTTTTGAAAGTGCCTGCCCTTTCCAAATGGCTTCCAATGGAGCTTTCCTCGATGGTTTGGTGAAACAAACCGTCTGAGTCAGGTTAGTAATGCTCCATCACATGTTTCTATTACAGGGTGAATCTGAAACTGAAGCTTGACTTTAAAGCAACCCAACGGAAGTTTCATGTAAGTTTAGTTCTTTCACTCGTAGCTCGGGCTGCGGGGGTGCTAGAGACGGGAGCATGTTAATGCGACCTTCCTAGCCGGAGATATGGCCGCATTTTACAATAAACTTCAGTTGGGTCGCTTAAAAACAAATATCGCAAATCAAATTGCAATATCTGTCAGAAAAATCTCAATTAGATTATTTCCCAAAATCGTGCAGCCCAAGCGGTAGTCTACCGCTTTTGACATGTTTCTACCGCCTACCGACTTAGCTGGCTTTCCCTACCGAATTTCCAATTTCAATTTTCAATCTTCCCAAACTATAACAAATAAAAAATGACACTCCATAGACACTGGACTCGATTTTTGGCGGACATCGTTTGCAGCGTGTCTGTGATCCCATCATACAAGCAGTCCTCTGTGTGTCTGAAAGTGAAACAACGTGCAGAGGAAAGGCAGCGTTACCCCTGGGGCTGATGGGTAATNGTGAACCCGAGTGTCCTCCCCCCACCGTCCTGTCGACGTTGTCGGCAAAACGAATCCTGTCTCTACACTTATGTGTATGATATGTCTCTCACGGACATACTCTTTGGTACAATTTAGATAAGATATGTGGAGTTATTGACCTTCACTACTAGCTCCATCTTTACCAAGTACTGCACCCTGGAATTAATTAGTTTGTGTATCCGG
This sequence comes from Notothenia coriiceps, assembly GCF_000735185.1. Classification (NCBI taxonomy): domain Eukaryota; kingdom Metazoa; phylum Chordata; class Actinopteri; order Perciformes; family Nototheniidae; genus Notothenia; species Notothenia coriiceps. The sequence goes on along the minus strand of NW_011336470.1, from coordinate 459,337 downwards.
ACATATGCTAGATTACGAGTCTTGAGTCATCTGGCTTAACTCGAGTAATTGGTAGGCGTGTAAACTAACCTAAATCCACTTTACTAGATAAAGTGCGTCTCTACAATAGTTCTGTCCAACAAGTGATGTCATCGAACGTCCAACCCAAGCTTTGGGCCTGGCAGCGTCTCAAGTCCTAACAGAAGGGAGTAGAGAGTACATTGTGGGAGAGACCTTATTTCCGTGAAGACCGGGGTTTTTTAATTTGTATTTGGTTTTTATTGTAATAAGTTCTCCCGGTCACTTATATGTGGGGGCCCCCGGCCCTAGTGGAAAGAAATGTATATAGGACTAATGAAACTTCATTTGCCAATAAAACCCCTAAAAACATTCTATTAATAACGTCACAAGAACATAAACTTACACACAAAAATATGGAGAGCTGACACCCCTTGCTCCATAAAGTGACAAGCACACATGTTTCGTCATAACTCTACTGTTATTCAACTGACAACTGCTAACACTAAGAGACACAAACGCGTTCTGACCATCGTCCTCTTCTCGAGAGACGACTCCTTCTACTTCCCAGCTTACTCGCACATGCCGTCTAGAACACTTCACCACTCACGCGCTCGCGACTCTACCTCTCCCTCGACCTTCTAGCGACTCTTATCCTTCGAGGTCTCGACCTCTCTGCTCTAGGGAGTGGTAGTTCATTATTGTTCAGTAGTCTTCATAGGAACAGACTATAGAATTGTTCACTGACAATCAAGGTCAAGGAAATTATGTACATATAATTTTTACATAGATGCATCATTTGTTGTCTAGAGCTGTAGTTCTTGTGGTCGTCGAGACACAGTGAAACCCAGCCTGAAACGCACACACACCCGCAGCCTGGCTGGGAGTTTGTGTGTGTGCCCAGGCTGAGTTCCTCGCTGTCTCGCCGACCCCACACCAGTGAGCCAGCTCACAGTGTCCCGCTCCCCGCAGCAGCGAGCCTCGCAACGTCCCGCCGTGTGTGAGTGTGTGAGGAAGTCCGCGGATTGGTCCAAACGTAACGGCTCCGCGGACTTTACGTCACTATACCCGAAATACGTCACTACCCAAGAAGTTAAACAATGGAAAGAAGTAAACAATGGAAAAAGAGAAATGTCCAACGAGGCGTTCTGAGGCAGCATAGACAGGTCTTTTCTGTGTTAGAGTTTTACTCACAACAGGGTGTACTTTGAGGGTTGTGACTCTGCAGACCGTTTACATGCAGAAAAAGCTACATAACACACAAGGGGACGGGTAATAACCAGAAAAGCATGAGATGGGACCTTTGAAGACAATATATGCACTCCACTATGCTGTTGTAGTATTTACTGTATCTGAAGCTCTTAATATGATTGCTCATATTTCAAGCCATATTTTTCCCGGCCCCTTGCTTTGGATCATTTTCATCAACCGGCCCCATTCCAAACTAATTGAATAGCCCTGATGTACAGAGTGCAAATTAGTGAAAGAAAAATATTTCCATAGCAGCGTAAATATGTTGCACTCATTTGCACTATTTCATCAGAAACCCTTATTAGTCCCACATAGGGGAAATTGAGAAACACACAAGGGAAATACAATGGCAACAAATGTAAAAATGCACACCTCGATATATCATTGTTATTATTATAAATTGTGGCGGCTATATTCCCATTGAATACGGCCGCTCTGAGGCTAAACTTCGCTCATTGTTGTGACGCGAATAAATAATAAAGTCTGTACTGAACTTGACGTTTTAAGGATATTTAATAGTGGAAAGCCCTGGAGACGCTGTAGTACATATGCCAGGCCTGTAGGTGGTGCTGTTCTCACAGAATCAGCCCATGAAAAGACAGTGTTACATTGAGCGAAATGAGGAATGGCTAAAATGCATGATCTGTTTGGTATTTTGAAAAATAAAAAGTATAAATATGCCTTATATAGGTATGGTCCTACACTATATTATTCAAATATAGCATGATAGGTCCACTTTAAGTGATGATGTGGTGTTTCCAAAGATACGATGAAAGGAAGCTGTGAGCAGGGCGATGTACACACTGACCTGGAATAGAGGTCTCTGAGAGTGCCGAGTTGTTTCAAAAGGGCTTCGTTCTCTCTCTCTTTATCCCTCAACGAGTTCTTCAGCTTCTCCATCTTGGCCTGCCATCTCTTCCCCTCCTCCCAACGCACCACTTCTCCTTTGGTCTGTCAGAGAAACAAGTCGTCCATCAGGAGAACGTGCAAACAGATGATAATGTGATTAACAGAACTGATGTGCAAACCTTTTCATGATCATCCTTGGCATTTTTCCCTTCTACTCTTTTGTCCAGCTCAGACTCCAGCCTCCTGATCTTCTTGTGCAGACTCTCGGCGCTCGGTCCCTTCCCATCTGGTTCTGGTTGGCTCTAAGCAGCAAATACAGACGAGAAGATTTCATAGCACCTCACTTTTCGTCAAACAGTGTACAGCAGGTATTCATTCCCTTCAGAGTCACAAGCCTTGGCTTCCTGCTGAAGACGCGAGAGACAAACCATAGCAAACCATATAGAGACATTGGAGTCCGGCAGTCTCTAAGTAAAGCTGGCAGATGCTCCTATTATTCTTCCATTAAATCCAGCTCCTCGATAACACTCATCTCCAGCAGCTACAGTCACACACGCACATTTATAGACATTATACACAAAATACAATGTTTTTTGCATGGATTCTTATAAAAAATATAATTTGAATGACTGTTTACAATGGGAAAGACATTATCATAAATATTTGTATAGAAATATAATATTTATATTATCCTGAATATCAATTCTAAATGATTATTGTTTTAATTATAATACATCAAAAGTGTAAATATATATATAAATATAAATATATTATAAAAAAACATATATACAATTTAATATATAATTCAAAAAATATATTAAAATGTAATAATATAAATTATGTAAAAAGCATGAGTGACAGAGATGCAGCCAAGTATACTTACGCAATAGCTCACGACAGGCCGTGGTATATGCTCATTATATCACAGCTAAGGGGCGTGGTTCGGCCCGACGCGAAGGCTCGGCCCCAAGAGTTTAAGATGGGAGGGGTGGAAAATTCCCCCAAACAATCAATCAATCAAGCATGTTGCCGTGCATTGACGATTGTCAACCATCGAAAAGAAGTCTGCGCCTCCCCTATGTCTGAACAACACTTTTCATTTGAGTTAGAGATGGACACTATGTGGCGAGAATATAGTCCGATTGTTGGTTAGTCTAACCAACTAAACTACAAGGCAAATTTCTTATTTATCTATATTATATCATATATATATAAATATTTGCCCTCCTTGACAGTTTAGTTCGTTACGCAAGACTAACCAAAAGAATCGGCACTTATATGACTCGCAATAGGATGCCCACTTAACTTCAATGAGAAGTAAATTGTTAGGTCATAGGGAGGACGTAGACTCCTTTTTGTATATGGCAATCGACTTCGTTTGACGGTCGATTCCCCCACA
>NW_011336470.1:449985-455796 GCF_000735185.1 Notothenia coriiceps | reverse complement strand
TGTTTTTGGTTGCGCTTCCACTTGGCCTAGTTTTGGCCCGGGGCTACTTTTTCACCTTTTTTCTGGCCCGACTAAATCGTGGTTCTATCAAGGCCAACAAACAGGGCTGAGTCGGGCTGAGTTTGCTAAACTAGAGAGAGAATTGCTGTCAAGGGGGCTACAACTACAACCAAATGAACATATTTTACCGTGATTTAATTGTAATACACGTTTCAAAATGATGCCGAAGTAACAACATACTGATACTGGTTAGTAAAAACCATGAATTCATGCTTTGACAAGTCTGCAAACAAGACGGCAGGCAAAAAACCTTTTAAAATGTGGGTTTTCTGAATGGAGATCGCATCGATCAGGCTTAGCTAACGTTGTATATGCTCCACACTCATAACAACGGCCTACAGGCATAAATAAACCAGCGACTGTATTCGCCATGACACAGACAGTCTGTGTTTTGTTCATGTTTAACTTTTGTCTAGTTTCTGAACAGATATGAGGAGATGTGAGCTCTGAGTGCTAACAGCTAACGGCTGATGTTTTGGTTTTCTGGTTCAACGTCAGTGACGACAGGCTGAGATCCTCACCGCTGATTGGCTACCGTGAGATCGTGTCACGTGAATTTGGCGCTCGAGTTGAAACAATTGAACTCGAGCGGTTGTCGCGGCCCCCTCCAATTGCCTCACTCGCGCCGCGGCATTCGCATCAACCGCTTCATGCTCGCCACCGGAGCGAATTCGCGTCTGTCCGCCTCTCTGCATTGACTTTACATGTAATCAGGTGAGGGGGGTTGTGTGGGAGAGAAACTCTGTCTGGAGGGAACACAGGGAGTCTAGCCTTTGCAGATCATTTACATGCACAGAAACCTATAGAAAAAACTACAGGAGAGGGGAAAACCCCAAAAGGCAGAATAGGGCCTCTTTAAGATTTGTAGGAGACTTGCTTGTGACTTGGACACGTGTGACATATTCCCACTTCTGCAGATCTGCTATCCTTCATACCTGTCTCGTTCTCCTGGTACTCGGTACAGTGGAGCTTTGAGGCCTCATCTTGGACTGACTCTAGGATTAGAAATACAAAAGAATTAAATGTCTACAAGTTTTAACTTCTAATCTTTGGCCAGTTGGTGTTTTTCATGGGCAAACAAATTAATGTTTATTTTATTGTATGAGAATGTCTATGGTTTTTGGCAGATTGTAACAATAGTGAACTGTAAGGAATTATGACAGTATATGATTTACCCTTTCTCGATGTCTCCCGTACTGATGAAAAAGACATCAACCCTCTCCGCCGTGTGAATCCTCCCTCTTCATTACTGTGGTGCCTTTCTGCAGAAATTCACATTGATATCGTGATGCGTTATCAACAAAATAAAAGCTAAATGAGAAGCAGGAATTGTCTTTATTTAAATCAAGACATTTGACATCACTTGTGATAATGATTCACTTACTTTTAATACGCATAGATGAGAAGCTGAAACTCCTTGAGTTTGGAGGCAGCTGCGTCTCCAAATGCTGAGAGAAAGAGGAATAAAGATGGGTTTAAATAAATATAGAACCAAGAATAAATGTGTACCATCAATTAGTGGTTTAAAAATATATAATAACAATTTAAAAAAAGCATGTCAGTATCTGAACAGCTACTGGTCATGCAAGTTGGATATATATTTATAACATGATTCCTAATGATGATTCATCTAGTGCTACTGTTGCGTCACAATTTTCCCTTTTAAACCAACATCGCTTCATTGGATCCTATTTGCTCATGGTCAGGTTTCATATTAGTATTTACTGTCTCTACCGGGACATGTCTCTGATGTTTAACACTACATTTCAAATTAAACCTATTACTGTTGCTAAAAATCTTCCAGCCACCAGCGGAAGAACTGATCACTCTGCAGATCTTTAATCAGATGGCAATTGTTTGACTCAAATACTGTACTTTTTTTGCTGTGTCAGAGTCTGGGTATGTGTATCCTGATCACCAAAAATAACTAATACAAGCAAATAGAAACCATTTCCTCATTACCATTAGTGACTGGTCTTGGTGTGTTGATGCAGGTTTCAGTCAGTCGGGCTGCTGACCCCTGTTTGAATATTTAACTGGAGGCTCATACGGCATGAACTGTAAGCTACATGAGCCTTAATGCTTCTGCATGGGAAGACAGAGACACTATTTATAGCCAACCAAAATGACAGGACATGATGATGCCCTATGGGAAAACTCCAGAGCAATATAAACCACCAGTGTACAATTGGTATGCATCAAGGCAGGGTAGGAGTGGAGCACAACATAAAGAAAAGCATCTTCTAATATCAGTAAGTTAGTTAAAGTTGATAAACAATGTCTGTTTGATTTTGCCATGAGTGGAATTATTTGCATTTTGAGTTTCGTCTTTCGTCAGTCAATGATCTTCTCTGGGAAACATCCCCTGGCTAAGAAAGTTATGGGTTTAATGTGTTGTACACAAAACTAAAGTCAAAAGTAAAATGATAGATTCCACTGTACAGTGACGGAGACTCATTGTCAAATCCTCACAGCGGTGGAAGAAGTATTATAATTTAGTAAAAGTTCTTAAGTGTAAAAAGAAAGTAAAAATACAAAGTATCAGCATCACAATATATTCAATTACCAAAAGTAAAATGGCCCATTTCAGAATCTTGACTATACAGTACTAAATTACCGGATTATGATTATTGATGCATTAATTTGTTCACCACAGCTTGTTTTCTTGGTGGAGCTAATGTTATATACTGCTACTGAATATTTTAACATAACATTTATATCAATGTTTATTTATTAGTTGAGTTATAGTTAGTATAAGCCAATAATCTAAATTAAACTGACAAAACAATTACAATTATGAAACAGACTAACTGTGCCAACAGGGACATATTATTGTCCCCTGGTTTCCGTTGTGTTTTGAGCTTCCTGCAGCATTTTGTGTTTGCAGCATTTCGATTAGGCAGCACTTATAGTGAATGTTTTCTAAATGCTGCGCATGTGATGTGGAGTTGGTGAACATATTTGCATGTGTTTTGGTACATTAGTTTTTTTTATATTCGCATCCTTTTTTAAACTGCAACACGTTCCTCCCAATGGAAGTGTTTTGAGCTGTTGTAGCGTATTTGCCCCTTTCGGCCACGGGCATTCTCCGCCGCCAAACCCTCCATAAAAGGAAGATTTGCCCATGGGGGACTGACATAGAAAGGGCACAGCGTCAAACTCTCGAGGGGCCTTGCGCTCTGTAAACATAATGCTGTGATCACACAGTGAAATGCATTAATCGGAGCTATTACGGCCCGTCCACACAGCGGCGTGCGTTGAAGCTCAAACGCTTCTGCCCGTTCACTTTGAATGGGGTGACGTCACGCTTCGCCGAACTGCATTGTGGGAGCGTCGCTATGCGTCACTCGCTGCAAAAGTTGAGCAATGTTCAACTTTTGAAGCTTCGACGGAAGCGTCAGCCAATCGAATCATATGCCAGTACAAGCTCTAGCCAATCAAACCGTGTGCTTGTGTGTCCGGGGCGGGAGATTCATGTGATTGGTTGTTGATCGAGTTTCAGACACGCCCGCCGGCAAGCTTCAACGCACGCCGCTGTGTGGACGGGCCGTTATACCAGACGAGGTGTGTTTTCTGACAACCACACACCGGCTATAGTGTCCCTGAACCCGCACAGTGCTTCGACAGCACTTTCTGTGGTTCATTACACTCACGTGCGCGCGCCCACCTGCTGCTTCCTTTACTGCAGTTTACAGCGGGAGTGTGCTCACAATAGCGCTGCTTTTTAAACGCTGCTTTTTAAACGCTGCGTGACCGAGGCTATCGATCCAAAGAGCCCCTCCGTAAACACGGGGGCTCCCAAGAGATCATCACGGTCACTTTTTGGAGAATGCCGGGAGTCCCAGCCAGCCGTTGGTCTCTCGTGATCCCACTGTGGCCAGGGACATCACCCGGCCAGCAGCGGCTGCAACACCATGGATAAAGTTATTAATTTGGCCGATGCTGCAGTTTAAATAATCGGTCTGATCCGGCGAGGTGAGGGCATCTTGCGGAGGAATAATCAGCGAGACGCCCAACACACCCGTGTTATTTGCAGCCGCGGCCATCCGCTCAAAGGCTCTAATCGAGGGGGGGGCACGCAGGGATATATGAGGGCTCCTTGCGGCCCCGCACCCTTAGAATACCTACCATTCCTGCCACCGGTTCTCTCGTTTTCAGTGGCTGCTGACTCGACGCCTCCACACACTGCCAGATATCTGGCAACGGGGGCGAGACGAAAGCCGGTTGCGCCGGGCGGGCCAGATCGTAAAACCCCTGGCGGAGGCGGCCGGCTTCGGCGGCAGTGGTGGGGGGACGAAGTCATCTTCTTCCTCCTCAGCAAACGGAGCCATAACCCGCACGGCTGGGATGGCGAACGTTGGTGGCGTCGCCTCGGCCATATCCTGGTCTCCCACATCCACCACCTAGAGCTCGTCTTCGGCGTGGTCCAGGCACTCTAAACAGAGCTGGTGGGGATCGGCGCCCGCTATTAAGCCGGGCATGAGGGATAGGCACGGGTTTCCTGCAGGGGCGACTGCTCAGGTGATGACAGTCAGGAGGCGTAGCCGCCTTATATACTGTGAGCCTGCGCGTGCATTCAGGTAGGCTCGGAGTCGCCCTGATTTGCCAGCTACGTTTATACAACTTCAGTGTGGGAACGCTCGCGTATAGCCGCTTTCACACCGCAGGACTTGCCGTACTTTAGTGCCGGCACTAAAGTACCACGGCACTGAATCCACGGCACGGCCACTAGGCATCCACCAGGAGGCTCAGTGCCAATCGCATTCACCTACCGCGCAGCTACTTCCTGAGCAAGATTGTGTCGTCACTCTGTTTCTTTTCGGCCTCTGGTTTACTGGCAGGCCGCAAAACCACTTCACGGCGAGTACAAAAAAACATGTTGAGGGATATGTGTTTTTTTGGTGTTGTGTAGGTGTATAAAGCCACCCGGCTGTAGCCAGACTGAGGGGTGGGTACTATATATACTAGTATATGATCTATAGTATATATATGATAATATAGGTTATAAGTAGGGTAGGCTCAGCAGACCAGACCGTAGGGCAAAGATAAAGTGGTCACATGACTCGTATCTACTGAAATAGGTGAATTCGGCGCGATGAGACTTCACCAAGATGAAGTTCATCTCCGCTCGCATACGTGTTACTTTATGTCCCTTACGTAGAATCCGAGCATCAAATGAACTCAAACAAACAAAATGGTCCAAGCAAGAGAATCATCGTGCTGGCCTTACCATGAGGTCTGCGCGGAGGCCGTTATAAGGGTACACTTTGACAAGTAAAATACCCCGACGTTATAACAATGGACTTGGTATCTTTTAGTGATATTAGTCCTACGGTATGGGTCCCTCAGGCCTGATGTTGTGGTAAAGGACATTTAACCGTTGTTTGGGTGTGTTTGTCCCTCGTATTTATCTAAACCAATGACGTCGGGATAAGTCTGTTGGTGTTTATGTGTGGGTTGAAACTGGTGTATTGTGCCCCGGCCGGGGGCGCGCACCGCCGAACTAAAAAACTCCATCTGTGATCAAATAGCAAACAAGGCTACACCGGCGCCAAACGGTTCACAACACAATGCAACTGATATCCTGCTTGAGTTCAGCCCAATAATCAACCCAACTAATTCGTAAATTCAACCACCTCCGAACTACGCGTAATACCTTGTCCAGACCCTTTATCAATACATATAAGTGAGTACCCACCGGATTCTATTCGCGAACATAAAAATACGTGATCAACGTGATATATGCGTAAA
>NW_011336470.1:431164-449940 GCF_000735185.1 Notothenia coriiceps | reverse complement strand
TTTTTTTCTTAGACAATATACTATCCTTTGATTTATGTAAACGGTGTGTAGAACACAGGTATAAGAAAGACAAACCACTCCAGTACGGTGTCTGGCACGCGTACTACGGTACGAGCTCAGTACCATTCTATAGACTACATTGCTCCAACGAAAAAAGAAACGTGTCGTACTTCTTTCCGGGTTGTACTTACCCGACCCTAAAATCCAAAAAAATTCCGTCTCGCAACTCAAGTTATAAAACACATGCCGGGGAGCCTCCTACAGACATTTTCAACTTTACCGGGAACTCTCCTTTTCGCTAAGGGTAGGAACGAGCATTTTAAACGAAGAGTAGTCAGTATTTCTAAAACAAAATTTTATATTCTAAATTTGTGTCTGTAGTACACCCGTTATACATACCATCATATTGTACAACCTTCAGCATGTCGGACAACGCGCCCAAGTTAGAGACCAGTTGCACAAGAGTAAGAAATATACATAGCTTAGAGAAAAAGGTAGGAATCCTCGCACGACGTCCTGACTGTGAATCGACCAAGATCAAATTCACCACGCCACATCAACGATGCGAAATAGTTTACGCCGATTTAAGGATCAGAGTATGTCTACGGTTCCTGGCGCGCCTTTATCTTAACAGATTAGGAAAACCACTTATTATCTGTTACTTCGATACGACGAAATAATATTAGAGAGAAACAACTTCACAGCAACAGTGAACATATCTCCCGATATCCGCGTTTTTTGTCTAATATAGGAGCCACTTCGGGTCTACGACGACACAGAGCGTAAAGTACCAACACAACACACACACCCACCGACACGTACACTACAACATCACCCACATCTACGAGCACGACCACACACCACACCCAGCAGCACACAGCGAAGAGGGTAGACAAAGAAATAAATAAAAAGACACATAGATATTGTGTGTGTGTGTGGTGGTGGTGTGTGTGTCTGACACGATCACAGCACAGCGACACGACAATGACACACACACGTACATCACGACACACACGACATCGACACGAAGCACTACGACTACTAGCACACACGATCGACGACACACAGCACGACTACATCATCACATCACTACGACACACAGTGTGTGGTGGGAGTGTGCGTGTGTGTGGTGTGTGTGTTGTTGTGTGTGGGTGTTGTTGGTGTGTGGTCGCGTGTGTTGTGGTGGGTACTTTGATGGTGTCTAGACCCACACACGACCGACATATCATCCTAAATGCTCACTATATTTTGCCAAAACCACCTCGTTCGCGACCGTACGTAGACATAAGGTACTGTCGGAATGTTGCTTTTCTATGTTAAAAGCGTCAATCTGATGCACTTTGAGAGCAACATTAGGAGATCTGTGGATACATCTCTCAACACCCATATGAAACAGAACTGGAAGCAGATTTTATTTTTCTTTATGGATATTTTACAAATCACTCCCCTTTCAAACTGTATTCTTGTTTATTAATAACAACTTTTTTTTACTGTCATATAGTATTGTATACCTGTTTTTGGTAGAATTTGAAAATACACAACCGGAGAAAATCTGCCACTTCCTTACAGAGCCCCTCCTCCAACACACACGAACACGCACATGACCAATGAGGGCATGAGATAAGTTTGTGCACAGATGGAAGGCTGACAGGCAGGTGGGCCATCCAGTTATTTTAGCCGGGCCGGCTCAGATGATTGGTCGTGCTTTTTACAGTACTACGGCTTCCACAGATGACATTTTTTTATCGATTTTTTTGTCAAAGCACTTAAGATATTCATTGCTATCGGGATGTTAAGAGCATTCCATGGAATATAAAAAAAAATGTTTCTAAAATAAATTACATACCCCACCTTTAAGGTTAAACTAGTTGTTTTTGGCTTGTAACGTTTCATTAATTAACTCTCTCCAATTTTAGTAGGTACAGTATGTATTCATATCATATATGCTGTGTATGTATATATATATATATACACACTGTGTATATATATAGCTTATCTGGTTGTCCCATTTCACATGTCTCCATTATGACTTGTCATGGTGGTTATATTTTTACTTCAACTTGTAAATGAATACGTTGGTGATGATTCCACTACGTAGTTTGGCAAGTTGCCATATCCCAAAGTCTTAATAACAAGTACCGAAGCTGTCACTATATGCAACTGTTGATGAAGGGCAGAACACTGAAAACACACTATTCAGAAGGAAAAGGCTAGGCCACGAGTACAATACACCAAGTTTCCTGTAGTTTTGTGGATGACAGCTTTTATTATATATATTTTGGAAAGTCAGAATTTCTAAAGAGAAGCACACTTGAAAGATTTCCCAGCTTATAAATGTTCATTTGAACGCACCTTGGAGAAGAGGCCAAAACAAGCCAGGGTGCTGATGATGCAGTAAGCCTCCGGGGGGCGGGCTCCTCTCCCTCCAGGCTGCGAGTGGAAGCAGAGGATATTTAGTGAACACTAGAGAATGAGAAACAGAAGATGGAGACACAGGAGAGAAACCTTCACTGGCTCACTGACCAGTAACCTCCTGCAGTATCCATTCCTCCTGCTGCCGTCAATCTCCGTCAGAACGAAGGAGAACGTCTCACTGGAACACACAGAGAGCAACCATGAACAATGACCTGAAACATGGATACATGTGATCACGGTGAAAAAACGTAGCCGGGGGGGGAGGAAGCTGTACCTGGGGTATTCTGTCAGAGGAGCCCAGTTGATGCCCTCTGGGAAACAGAAGAGAGTGATGGCCTTCAGCGTCTTCTCCTCCTCCTCCTTCTGGTATTTAGCCATCCCATCTTTCTGAAAGTACACAACCACACCTCTGTTCTTTAACATATAATATGCTTTCTTTGTTGCACTGATAGTTTACAAACTACTCAATATCTCCACTCTGCCTACAATATACCATAGTAACAGACCTCCTGTCGGCATGATTTATGTGAGATGAATTATGATGCTGACCACTGTGAAAACTATGTGGGCTGAACAATCATGAACCACAGGTCAAAATGACAACATTTTGCATGAGAAGAAGCAAAGCACACATTCAAATAAACTCTACGGAGTTAAGTGATTGATTTTTATTAGATATTGTTTCTGAAAATGTTGTTTTTATTTTATGAAACTCTGTACTATATCATATTACATTTTAATCATAATATGAATGTTAATTTTGATAATCAATATTTTAAACTATGTCCTTTGCATGGGACACAAGGACATTTTCCATCTAATTTTCAACCATCTTCCATACTTGAGAGAACTGGGTAAATACTTAACTCATCAGATGATAATTACATTGAAATGAAAATGCTTTACTTGTATCATCATAAACTCATCAGGCCTCTGTGTTCCACCCTCAGACTGACCTTGGGGAACTGGTAGGTGATCTGTGGTTCGTAGCTGCTGCCGTCTTGGGTCTTCTTGAGGCTGACCACCACCAGGTACTCGAAGAAGTACTGCCCACTGACGTAGCGGTGCTGCCGGGACGCGTTTTCAGCCACTGGGCCCGGCAGCTCTGGAGGCTCCGAGTCTTTGAACCCTGCACAGAATGAAGAAAGACATTGTGCTTCAGCATGCAGGGTACTACTGGGATCCAGATGGAGAGCTTTGCAGCGCCATGTACCACTGCACGCTATGACGGTTCACTCCCTGCTGTGGAGATTAGAAAGGTTATGATTGACGGAAATGAACAAAAACACCTTAAAACAAGACAATAAAGAACTATAGTTTATCTTCAATGAAGGGAAGAAACACTACTCTTCCACTTACAGCCATGAAAGCAGTGTTATCTATCACTTTAAATTATCTCTCCAACTTAAGTCATAACATCCAACATGTTGGTCTAAATCAGGGGTCGGCAACCCGCGGCCTCTGCTCTGGCTCCCTTGAGCTTAGACAAAAATAAGAAGGAAATAAAATACAAATATTTGTAGGACTATTTATATTTTGTTGCATGGTTGAAAATGTTTCGTATCTTGTATTTTGAGGTGATACTGTGACAGAAATTATTATTTTTTAAATGGTTTTAATTAGGTCAGCTAAAGTATGCGTCACATCCTGCTAAGGTCCCGCACCAGCGCCTTTTCTTGCAGGCGAATAACCTGACCCCCGGCTCGATGAGCGAACTATGGATAAATCAAAGAAAAGTATGGGAGGAACACATTGCGTGGACAGAGTTATCTGCTTTCACAGCAAACGATGCTGGTTTACGTAGCAAAGTTCTCAGCCTTACGTATTGGAGGAAAAACACGGAAGAGGAAGACAGCTGACGATCTTCAGTCATAATTCAGTCAGTTAACTCGTTTTAGGGTGCAGCTATATGTTTTATTTATTTCAAAGTGGGCCCATTTTAATTATATTAATTTTCTTTAAATGTGCAGAGGACTCCCCAAGTGCTGTGATGATTTATTTTAAAGTAGACCTGTGTATTTTTTAAATTCTCCTTATAAGAGTTCTTTGTTTATTATTAGAGGTAAACAGTTTTCTATAATGTAATACATAATAAATGCAAAAAAATCTGTAGTTTCTGTCTATGATGTAACAATAAATACAACTTTATAAGCTATCAAGCTATCAAATATGTTTTGCGGCTCCAGACAAAAGATATTGGTGGAAAAGGGGGCAAAATTGCTCTTTTGGTCAAAAAGGTTGCAGACCCCTGGACTAAATGATAACTAAGGCAAACAATTAAAATGAAAAAAGAGCATTAACTGTTTGATTTAATCGTCTAACTGCCATAACTGTCAACCAGTCTGTATGGATGCTCATAGAAAGTGCTTATGAAGTGTAATATAACCATGTGGTTGTTAGAATGAAATGAATACTATAATAAAGTCATATTTTGAAAGCCTTTAAGGAGCCATAGGCTGATCTCTATATATCCGCTATGCTGAATGTTGGATAAAGTGATGTTATATGTATCCTCTCTGTAGATGGAACCTCTCCTTCTGTTAATAGAGTTGTTTACAGAGTAAATGTTTGCCTCCAGGCCCAGACGTCTCTCCTGCTTTGTGCAGTCTCCTTCACTGCCGGCCTGTTCACGTGTTGGCTGCTGCATTCCTCTCTTTTTGTCTAAAATAAAAGCACAGCAGTGGGGTTTTTCTTCTCAGGCTGGCAGCTTTGTGTGTGTGAGGCCTGCTGCTGCCACTCCCCCCACACTCACAGGACATGCACGAATACTCAGTTAGCTGGTGTTTAATGATGGTCAGAAGGCGTGGTTTGCCTCCAGTTGAAAAACCTGTTCCTTCAAATTGAGTGTTGTGTGGTAGCTAATACTCAGCTGAGGAAAAAAATAATAGGTAAAAACTATAGAGCAGCAACCATTTTGTTGATAGTTAATCTGCAATGCGTGCTGTGAACAACTTGTGCTTATCTGCCACTCAACGTTAAGGTGCTTCCAGGGAGAGAACATGTTGGAGGCAGGGAGCTGGCAGAGGAACTGAACAGGGGTCTGCAAGAGGGAGGCTGTTCCACCTGACGTAGACCTATCTCGTCTTTGTTTTGTGATGGGAGGTTTTGCTGGAATGAAAGCCTGTTCAGCTGTGTCCACTCTGTTCTTCAGAACCCTGAGATGACTTGCTTGTCATACATACGAGCCCTATGGTCCTCAGCAGCAGGATTTAAAATAATTGCTAAAGTCCGCCAAAATAAAATGGGTTTTATCCACTGCAGTCGCACACTTTGGAGCACCCTACGAGGGAATATTAGAGAGGCAAACTCATGATGCATAAAGGTTTTAACTTCCAACTCAACTGGTGGGGACGGGGAGTTATTATACCCAGCAAGAGGAATCTGTATCGTTCCTGACTCAAACATCTTCCCTACATAATCATGTCATTGATATATACTTTGTATGTAGGTGATTAAAGTTATTTTGAGCTAAGCCTAAAAATGTACAATGTTCACACCTACAGCATGTCCGATCCTTTAACACAAGTTTTTTACTGTCCCAAAGTAGGCGTTTAGGAGGGCAATGCTTAATCAATGAATGCTGATTAAGATATGTAGGCTACAGTGTTGTAAAATAATCTCTACAGTGTGATCACTCAGCCAATAGCAGACCCCGGAGGATATCAACACTTCTTGCTGTGTCTAAAACAACTCCTTATTTTATTTGTGGAAAACCATATTTACTGACCAACATTTGATTTTGTTTTGCTCTGTGGTAATTATCCCATTTGTGTAGAAAAATGAATTTCACATTCATTAGAGGCAGAAATGGTCTTCATGCAGTCAGTGATGATGCAAAGATTCATTCTGAGGTCATCTGAATTCTCTAGTTACTGGTCACTGTTAAACACGAGTGTCTGTTCTACAGGAAATAACTTCAGACACAGCCCAGTCTTTAATAAAAGAACATAAAGAGTCATCTGTAAAATAATCTGAGTATCAATATATAACGTTATGTAACCTGATTACTTTACGTTGCTTTTGGATTACCTCATGTCTGAATAATGTAACCTTAGGAAAGAAGAAACTAAGACATTTAGTTTGAAAAACGTGCCCTCTGCTGAGAGATTTTATTCAACCTGCCTTTCATTAAGCATATTCAGTCACGTTTTTGTGTCTGATTACGTAATCCCATTTCATGTAGTGAGTTATTCCCCAAGCCTGCAAGTACAATCTTATATGAAGAAAAGCTGTATATTACATCAAGACAAGCACAATTAGTGACGGAGCATATTGAGTCATTCAATACAAAACGTCTATGGGAAATATATTTCCAGATATCATCTACTCGAAGAGAGGAGAGGAAAGTGTGCTGTGATTGGTCTCTGAGTAAAGCTTCTACACAGCCTACTTCCTGTTCTGATCGTTTCTGCTATCATTAAGACTCTATATGTATAGCAGTGGTGGAATGTAACTAAGTACATTTACTCAAGTACTGAACTTGAGTACAATTTTGGTACTTGTACTTGCAAAGTAACTTTTACTCCTCTACTTTGATTTTTCAGCAGCTACTTTGCATATGAAAATATCAACACATGATCGAATTACACTAATAAATGATGATGTATTATTATAGGTTAAGCTACCCAGCAGTAAATCAAGTCATTCAAATGAGCTTCACCAGATGCAACATTAAAGTGGTGAAAACATGAACCCATCAATAACTCAAATACAATAGTTTAAAAAAATATGACTCTGAAATTAGCAAAACTGCATAGTGATTACTTTTACTTGACGAGCTTTAAATATATTTCGATGGTGTTACTTTTACTTGAGACTTTGAATGCAGGACTTTTGAACACTGTGGTATTGCTATTCTTACTCAAGTAACATATCTTCCTCCACCTCTGGCTGTTTGCATCCGTCATGAAACACGCTGTTTACAAAAAGTTCCGTACAAAAATGTCCTAGTAAACTGCACAAACTAAGATACACATTCAATATTGTCATACAGATGTTAACATTTGAAGGTTACGTTGTATATTTATGTTTTTATTTAGGATGATATATAGCTTTGTCCAGTCGGAAAAACACGTTCATTTGATTGATAAGATTTGTATATAGACAGGGTGTCTGAATAAAAAACTAGAAGATGTTGACAAAAATTGCCACTAAAGAATGTTTTTATTTTATTCTTGTTTCTATTTTTATGTCCTGTTGACATGAATGTTGAAACCATCATGGTCAATGAATGATGCGCCTCATCCCTGAAGTATTTTGCTTAGTTTATGTGGCTTTTTTTTTTAACTTGAATCAGGCTAAAAACAACACTTTAAGGTAGGAACCCAGTGCATGTTATGTATAATGATTGGTGGTGATTAAATGATAAATCAGGTTTATTTCACACTGGCTGTTTCCCATCATTTTGTGGCTGTATGGTTCATGCTTTATCTGAGCAGCAGGAGCTTTACAAACAACTCTGATTTCTACATGATCATTTCAAAAAGCTTGTCTCTGAGTCTGCCTCAAAGTATGCACAGTACGAACCTGCCTGGCCGTATAGGCTTCGCTGCACCTATACTCATAGAAGCTGGGTTACAGTACATAACCCAGCTTTCCATGTAGTGTGTGTTTGTGCTAGATAAGTAGCTGCAAAACTAAATAAAATAGTTAATGTCTGAGAGTTTCAAAATAGCTAGAGTAGAATGTTTATTAGTTTTTATTATTAGACGGCTTAGTTGAATACTTAATTCTGCAGTCATATGAATCCACAGAAAGAAGTCCGACCAGTGGCAGTGTTTAAAGACTGGTTCATGGAAAAGAAAAACAGAAAACCTTGATCAGTGCTGCGGTCATTTTAAGTTACGTTGCTGTCGCCATATTCGCATTCGTTGATACGCAATGGAGCGCACTATTCTTTTCACAATACATTTTTTTATAAATTAAAGGTGGGGTAGGTCATTTTGGAGAAACCAGCTCGAGTGCGCTAGAATTTGAAAATACACAGCCGGAAAAAATCTGCTACTTCCTTACAGAGCCCATCCTCCAACACACACGAACGCGCACATGACCAATGAGGGCACGAGATAAGTTTGTGCACAGATGGAAGGCTGACAGGCAGGTAGGCCATCCAGTTATTTTAGTCGGGCCGGCTCAGATGATTGGTCGTGCTTTTTACAGTATTACGGCTTNCTCAATGGTGACTTAATTGGGTTTTATGGAAATTCGGACCAAGAATCCACATATGTTGACATCATTTTTCTCTAAAAGTACATCATATCAAAAGATGATTCTTAGTTTGTATTCTAATTAGGGTCCAATAAGCCCAAATAGCAAAGAGAAATAAAAAATGCATGTAAAAAAACAGCTTGGGCCTTAGGAGGTTAAGGCTCTGGCTGGGGGGTAGCGATGGATGAGTTCTGCTAAATAAGCCGGAGCCAGCCCATTTAGTGCTTTCAAAACAAATAAAAGACGTTTAAAATAAATTAAATTGTAATTGCCGCCTGGTCCGTACCCACATACAGAGCGTTGCAGTAATCCAGTCTCGAGGTAACAAAGGCGTTAATAACCCTTTCTAAGTCTTTAAAAGATCAAAACGACTTGGTCTTGGCCAATAGTCATATTTAAAAAAAGCAGGTCTTGACTACGGTGCTGACCTGCTTGTCGAATGTAAAAGCGCTATTGAAGGTCAGTCCAAGGTTCATGACAGAGGGGAGGATGTTTTTATTGAGGGAGCCCAGAATATCAACCGGAGAGGCTGGAGGTTGGGGTCCAAAAAAGATGACCTCTGTCTTGCTCTCGTTCAGGTTGAGGAAGTTTTGGCTCAGCCAGGATTTTATCTCTATTAAGCAGTCCATCAACTGCTGTAGTGAGTGTTTGACATTTGCTTTGGGAGGCAAATAGATCTGTACATCGTCGGCGTAGCAGTGGAAGGGAATATTGTGTTTAGTGAGAATTGAACCTAGGGGCAGTATGTACAGTAAAAAGAGGATGTGGCCCAGGATAGAGCCCACAGGTAAGAGGGGCTTTAGCAGATAAATAAACTCTTATTTTAACGTAGGAAGTGGTTCAATGTTATGTTGCACCTTATACATCTTGTTCATTGATTCTCTTCATTTGTGATGGAAAACAAACTCATATTACAGAGGAGGAGTGCTGGATTTATCAGCTGTCTCTTCCTAAACCCTACATGTGTGTTACACCCCTCTTTGGTTGAAAGTACAAGTTGAAACCAAGAGAACATTACATTATTATTTTGTTATGATGCATGTACAGTATTTAGCAAGCATGGTTTTTAA
Organism: Notothenia coriiceps; assembly: GCF_000735185.1. NCBI lineage: Eukaryota > Metazoa > Chordata > Actinopteri > Perciformes > Nototheniidae > Notothenia > Notothenia coriiceps. Next base: position 440,248 of record NW_011336470.1, on the reverse strand, counting down.
ATGTCAGAGGTAGTCTGTGGAAGATCTGTTAAGTTACGTGATAAAATGTGTTTTTAACCAACCTTTTCCTGGGTGAGCAGCCCAAAGGTAATATCATCATTGATGTTTCTGAGAAACAATAGGTACAGCAGTGTTTCCATTCTCAATCATTCTATTTTCTTTTGACTGTGAGTATATTTTCTTTAAACATGTTGCATTGGATAGTCAAATACGTCTCATAAGTCTTAACGACTTGAAGAGGAGAGCACCTGTTTGAGTCTGATGACCAATATAAACATCGGAAATTCTTATTTCTGCAGCAAAATCCACTACTCCATGTTTGATCAAGATGCTGGCTGCATCATTTGAACTCAGGTCGCTTTACTCCAACCTGAGCAGAAATAAAAACATTAATATTACGAGGCTTGGCCTTTAAACGCTCAGAGGAAGTGAATGTTGTTCTAATGTTATTATTGAGCTGCTTCTGCTTCTCTTTCTGCAGCTGCCATCCCGTCAGGTGAAGATGACGCTGGACGACCGGGGGCCCTCAAGAGGTTCAGTGCCATGTGGTCGTCCTTCCGCAGACACAAAAGAGATGGTGAGTGTTACATTAGAAAATAATCCCCTGTACTTCTTCTTCACTGTTAGTTACCTTAGTGCCAAGTCAGAACAGAAACTGGAGTTTCTAGCATATACTGAAGAGACAGTTGCAGTGATCAGAGAACTGCTGGAGCATTTTTCATTTAGCTCCTCAATTCCCTTTATCGTGCCACAAGCTGTTTGATTTTGATGGTTAACCGTAGTCATTCGCACCACAGTACAGAGTAGGAAGCATGGAGGCAGACACACTAACAACAGGACGATGACTGTCAGGAAACTGTCAGTGTTCCTGCGCTCACTGTGCTATTCCCTGTGTGCATATTGGGTGTCACTGTGGGAATATCCTAGGATCAGGTATATAGGTCAGAAAATCTGAATTGTTGTCACACTGGAAGGGCAATGGTTTTTGGAGTCGCTTACAGTTTGTTTTTGTTGTCAGTGAAAAACGAAATGGAAAGAATGCACCTGTGCTACAAACAAAGGAAGTTTCTGCAGATTGTATTACCAACAAGCGAGGCGCACCCCCACTCCCAAGTTATTATTCTCGGTATCAAACTTATACTATATTAAATTAGACTTAACTCCTTTAACACTTACTGTTGATGCCAGACTTATGAAATAGATCCACCCACAGAAAAGTGATTCCAGCTGTGTTAATATAGAAAATGCATTTGCAGAACTTACCCACAGTGTGGTCCTGCAGACTCTGGTTCACATCCCCAAAGTCAGCTGTCAGGTGGATGCCGGTGTGCCAAACGCTCAGCTCTCCCTGCAGGAATAAAGGCGATAACAACACATAAAACACTTTGTAAAATAGCTTCTGGTTTTACATTTTCCCTGACCCAATATGATCCACAAATACAGTGGTAGATAAGAGTACACAGAGACACTGTCAACTGCTGGAGTCTCTACCATCCAGAGGTAGTGTTAGTTAAGTAAGGGTTAATGTGCAGCACGGAGGACATTAATGAAAAAACAACACAGACGGGGTGAGCATGATCCTACATACTAAATAAACCAATGTCTTGCCTCAGAAAATTGTTTTGAAATGACTTAAAGGTGGGGTAGGTAAGTTTGAGAAACCGGCTCGAGATACACTTTTTGTTATATTCCATGGAATGCTCTTAACATCCCGATAGCAATGAATATCTTAAGTGCTTTGACAAAAATCCATAAAAAATTGTCATCTGTGGAAGCCGTAATACTGTAAAAAGCACGACCAATCATCTGAGCCGGCTCGGCTAAAGTAACTGGATGACCTACCTGCCTGTCAGCCTTCCATCTGTGCACAAACTTGCCAAGGGCACACNAATTATACAAACATGGGTTAATGATTAGAGGTAACTGAGTTACTCTTTATAAATAATCTGATGACAGAACTGTAAACAGAATAGCTGAAACTTTAACAAAATAAAGAGTAACTCAGTTACCTCTAATCATTAACCCATGTTTGTATAATTGAGTTAACTCTGTGTGTTGCTGCTAGCATACATAACACCGGACGTGGAAACGTTACTCGTGGACGGGGCAACAGAGCTACTAGAAAGACAGTGGAACCCGGTGCATTCCTCCGTCTGAATGTGGTGCACTTTTGCTAAATGTTTAGACAAATTGCTCGCGTTACCGCCCTTACATGCTAAACTCTTATTGCACTTTTGGCAACGAGCACTGTCCACATCGAGACAGGTAAAGTTTAACCACACCTCGGAGCGCGTTCTCTCCGCCATCTCCGCAGTGTGTGTGTGTTGCTGCATGTAGCAGCTGCGTGTGTGTAAACTGCCCCGCCCCCTCGCACACAGGCGTGGGAGAGAGATCTCTCGCCTGGATTGAAAAGATCGAAAATGACTAAAAAGACGCATTTTGCACGCTTTTTGCATGTTAGAAACGAAGTTGGCGACACTAAAACTGCAATATAATGTTTGTGTAGCAACAATACATATACATATATTTTCTACATGTCTCAGTACCGATAAAAAGACTGTTAACGTCGGAGCTTAACGGTACCACGGTCTTTAATAATTCAGCCCCGGGGCCCGTTTAATACCGGGGCTCGGTACCCATCCCTACTTTCATAAAGGGTTTGGAATGCCCTTAAGTTCACGACACCAACTCATGGGAAACTGCTGTAAAGTAAGTGTAATAAAAAGCTGAATATGGTGTATGATGATGATGGAAGGCCTCACCCTGGAGTCCAGCAGCAGGTTGTCTGGTTTAATGTCTCTGTGGATGAAGCCCAGCTGGTGGATGGAGTCGATGGCCAGCACCGTCTCAGCGATGTAGAACTGAGTGGCCTCTTCTGTCAGAGTGTCCTTCTTCATCAGCAGGGTCATCATGTCTCCTGCAGAACAACAGCACACACAGCAGGATGTCAGAGGCATGGACACAACGGACAGACCCTACGGTCTGACTCACTCCACACTTTAACACTGGACGTATATGTTTAAAAAACATGCTAATCAATGCTTTTATTACATATAGGCTGGATTACAGCAATCCCCTATTATCAAGCTGTCCACCACATCCATCCAAAATCTTCAACTGTTACAAAATGCTGCAGCCTAGGGATGCACCATAGACTGTATATATAAAGGGATGCACCGATACATCGGTGAGACATCGGCATTGGCCTTTTTCCACCATCCGTAAATAAGGTATATACAGTAAAACATCGGTATCGGCAAAATTGTTACTCCAAACATCGGCGGACGTTTTTTTATATTGGTGCATCCCTACTGTTAAGAAAAAAGGACCATAGCACTCCAATTTTAGCAGCTCTGCAGTGGTTTCCAGAAAAGGACAGAATTGATTTTAAAATACTTCTTCTTACTTTCAAATCACTAAAACAGAGGTTTGAATCCACTACTGCCCCTCTAGAACACTACGCTCCCAGGGTGCAGGTCTGTTAATGGTGACCGGAGTGTGCAAAATTCTTAAGTTTTTACTTTTAAGGGTGCGCTCAAGACCTTCCTTTTTTTAACTATGCTTTTACTAGAGCTGGTTTCAGATTATTCCCTATGTTCGTCCTCCTGGTTCTTACATTTTATGGTATTTCATTTGATTGTTTCATTTTATTTTTTGTTGCATCTTAATTCATTCTATTTCACATTCTATCTTGTCTTTTCATTATTTTCCTGTAATTTTATGTTTCTGTAAAATCCACCGAGAATGTGCAAAGGGGAGTCTCCCTCCGCAGCCGGTTGGCGTAGTTTTGGCACAAAAGCAGCAGCCCCGCCCGTGCACACGGAGTCTGACTCTGGAAAAGCTTCACAAGTACGTCGGTACGCAAAGGCGCTTAGTGACACAAGTGACGGTATGCATTTCAGATTTTTGTCGCGCATGCCTACCTGCGTATCAGTTATGTGCACCCCTGGTTATATTATATTGCTGTGAAAATATAACTGGATTTATTCAAGTTCTCATCAAAAACTACATTTGAAACAGAATATTGTATAATTCATGTTGGCCAAATACTATTTTTCACTAAATATAGCTTACATCGTAATGGAACTCAATGAAGCCGCTGTTAACATTAGCTGTCAGCTCTGGTATTTAGTCAAGCAGGACTGGGATGCTGCCAACTGGCTGCTAACAGCTAACATTAAAGCTGCAAAGCCGTTATGTCCTTGGGCAAGACACTTCACCTGAATTGCTCCTGTGGGTATTGTCCACAGTACATGACCATTACATATATGTATGATATGTATGTGTGATGTGTATCTGTAAATCGCTTTGGTTCATGGAAAAAGCGCTATAATAAATATAAGGAATTATTATTATTAACTAGTTCTACTCGTGCCAATTAAAACACAGATCTGTTGTTGACAACGTAGCAATATCAGGGTCAATCCTGGCAGTTTTCATTTGAGGTATATCCCCAGTACCTGCGATACTGTAAAGAAAAGAGTAACTTCGTATTTTCAGTGAGATCAACTTGGTATGGGAGTATTGGCTCTTCTGACATTCCTACTTGAGGAAAGGGCCCAGAATCACTGTTTAGTTTTTCAGATTGTTTTTTAGTCCATCTAAATTGTACTTTATCTTCATGGTGGAGTGGAAACTAACATTAGTTCCTCCAGTTGGAAAATTCATCAAACGATGAGTTAAAAATAATGATTAGACGTTGACGATCTAACCTGGTTGGAAGTCACTTTTGTGTTAGCAATGTCCGTGATCTGAGTCAAGGGGTCATACCTCCAGGCAGGAACTCCATGATGAGGTAGAGGTTCATCTTATCCTGGAAGCTGTAGAACATCTTCACCACCCACAGGCTGTCTGCCTCTACCAGAATGTCCCTCTCAGCACGAATATGACCAACCTGAAGACAGAGAGGGACACTCACAGGGTCAAATATGTCGTCTGATGCAGCAGCAGCAGCAGCAGCAGCAGCAGCAGCAGCAGCAGCAGCAGCAGCCTGTCACACAGAGTTCTGCCTCACCTGTTCCTTCTCCAGCATGTCCGCTTTGCGGAGGATCTTCATTGCATAAACATGACCAGTGTCTTTCTTCTGCACCAGACGAACCTGGAGGCCAAAAGGACAATGTTAATAAATAAACACCAAGTCATCATTTTGAGAAGAATGCCTTCAAAGTTTCCTCTTCTCTGGATCAATCTGATTGATTATTAGCAGAGCAAATGATCAAAGTAGTACGGAGTAGGGCTGCACGATATTGAAAAAAACTAACATTGCGATATTTTTTTCCCCTGCGATATATATTGCGTTTTTTTAACTATATTTAACAGGATGAAGGATTTTAGTCAGGTTATATTACTCATCATACCTTAAGTCATGATCCAACATGTCATGATAATGCAGGTTGCTTACCCTCAAATAAGGGGGTTCATCTGTGAATGAAGAAGAGTGGTGTCTAGAAGGGATCCAAGAGATTAAACGTATTACATTCAACTATAGGAAGCTTCATTATCCCATTAGGGAATTAACATACTTGACCAAATAGGTAATTTAACTTTTTATTCCACAATTAAAACCTTTTTTGTGCAAATAGCAGCAAAGTAGTGGACATCTTTTAAACAACATTATAAAAATAAAACTGAGAACAGCTATACACCAGCTCCTTTATGCCGTTTTGAACCTTTCTCATATGGTGTAACACCGGCAAAGTCATCTGAAATAGTTGTTTGCTGTACATGCAGACTCAGAGCCACTCAAGTACCCCTGACATGAGAGCCGCGCAAGTTTTCCTTTTGTAGCAAGCAGCAAAATAATTGTAACATGACGTNACCGTGGTGGTGACCGAATCACTCCCGTCAACCACTCTGACAACAGTTTGGCTAAGTCAAAAGCGGACAGACTCCTAAATGAAACAAAAATATAATTCTAATTAAGAAAGACGGAGATGTACCACAGTTTCAGTTAAGTTACCAGGGCAATAAGTCAACACACCACCCAATTTGTATACGACTACGTTAGTGAACGACACACGAGTGACATGTTTATATAGGACTTATACACATATATACCACTTGTAGAGACTTTACCTGTTTTGTGTACGACCTAGTTTCCACACTACACACACACACACACTCTCGTTATCTTTTTTCTCGTTCTATGTCCATAAGTTTTGTACGTACTTGTCAAGAATGCATTTATGGAAGTGTCTGGGTTATTGACATAATCTGATAAACTAGTCAACATAGACAAAACAAGAAAAATTAAAATTATATAATAATAACCTATAACATACACACAAACTCTCTCTCTAGTATCGACCATGAGTTGTATAACCAAATATTATATAGGTAAATAGTAGCAAACAGAAACCCTCGGGTTAGTCCGAAGAGTACAATATATTTTTGCAGACGAAAAGAGTATTAGTGTTTTTAATTGGTTGTAGGAAAAAAAAGAGACCCCGTCTACAAACCAGGAGAGATCTTACGTTTTAGACTAGGGTAATGTTTCTTCTGACGATTATAATTGTCTAAGGTGGAAAATTTGGGGGGCTGTGCTAAGGATGTGTTGGAAAAAAAGGGTTGGTTTTGGTTTTGGCTATTTGATGTTTGAGGAACACTCAAGTATATGCAAATGAGGTACACTGAATTTCAAGTAACCAAAAGTATTTTACAACCACAAAAATAAAAAGTTTGGAAGAGTAAATAGGACGAAGAAGTCGCATTTATATAAATGGATGTTTGTAAACGTCTTTTTATGCTTTCAATGTAATTCACTTAAAAAAAAAATCAAACGTACTTGCTAATTTTGGGTTACGGTCGGAAAGTGTATTTTGTCTTTATATACCTATCACGTATGTACACAAAACCCTTCAATTATACTTGTCGTCGACATACGTATTTGTAATACAATATCGAGGATTAACTTGGCTCGTCTTGACCATCTCGAGACGAAATGTTACGACGTACTCATTGTCGCACCTGACGACCGTCTCCACTATTCATTCTGTATATAATACGTGTAACGACAACAACTGTGATTGTTAATTTTACTGTACATTTTTTGTCACTCTCATCAGAAATTTAATTCCCTTTTCGTGATCAGTCTAACATGTGTTCAGTTAGTTTAAGCTGGTACGGGTTGACGTAAAAAGTGTAACACAAAACCTCCAGTCGTGACGGTTTGTCAACTTCTGGACTCCAGACCAGTCGTCTGTATTCGAAAATGAAACGTCCTAAACTCCTGGAATTAGAAGGGAGAGGACCCGTAATCTCGTCAGACTCGGGAAGACCTAACGAAAGTCTGTACAAAAGACTTCCGCACACCCCACGACCTAAACTGGTTTTCCGGTTGACAACTAAAATTAAATTTAATTTACACGCAACTAGAATAATGAAAAAACCCTAACATTAATTTTACAAAACCTACGAGTAACTAAGAGAAAGCGAGACGGTGAAAGGGAAAGAAGAACTATTCGTGTGTGTGTGTGTGTGTGTGTGTGTGTGTGTGTGTGTGTGTGTGTGTGTGTGTGTGTGTGTGTGTGTGTGTGTGTGTGTGTGTGTGTGTGTGTGTGTGTGTGTGTGTGTCCTTACACTGAGGCTGACATCATCCAGAAACCAACCAGGACATCTGCTAGCCATTGGTACACCGATGGAAGAAGACTTTAATGTGTGTGTGTGGGTGTGTTTTCGTGTTGGTGTGTATTCAGTGAACTCTCCATCATCCATAAGAGTGAGATTTAATTCCACCAGTGGCATGAGTGTGGCTGTTCCAGTCGTGACGTTAAAGAGAGCCGTACCAGTGGCACCAGTTTCATCACGAACAGCAGTCGTGAAATCAATAGAGGTTGCTACTGGCAACAGCATGTTCTAATGAAAATGCAATTGCCGCCGGGGCTATAAAAGTAAACGTTTGTGGCCATCTAAAATAAATTAGAATTTTGTTTTAAAGGGGCCCTATTATTCTCCTTTTCAGGTTCATAGTAATACTTTGTGTCTCTTCTGGGACATGTCTCCATGCTTTAATGTTCAAAAAGCTCTTTATTTTTCTCATACTGCCTGTGTTGCAGCACCTCTTTTCACCCTCTGTCTGAAACCAGAGCCCAGTCTGCTCTGATTGGTTAGCTGGCCGGCTCTGTTGTGATTGGTCAACCACTCAGAGATGTCCCGCCCTTTAGCCTATCACGTACAATGAGTTGGAGCGCTAGCTAATATAAGCGCAAGTCTTAGTGATGTCAGTATATCACTTTGTGAAGCTATACCGGCTTCAGTTCCCCGAAAGGCTGTCTGATGCCAAGGTTAAGCGGTTAAATTATTCGTTATACATTGTACATTTATATTGCCATTGATGTTTTAGGAAGGCCTTTTGGTATGTGGCTTAGATATGTTTTGCTGCTGCGCCCGTCCTCAGTCGTACATTGTTCAGCTTCTGTGCCGTTACTCCTGTCTATATCTAAACATGTGGCATCAGACCACCATTTGCTGTTGGTAATGTACTGACTACTAAGTTCCTAATTTAAACCAACTTCAGGAGATCCAAATTCTCTTTTTACCCTGGAAAATGTTCCTTCTCAACAACTTGTGCTCCAAGTAACCAAGTAACATAATTGCTGAGGATTTGGTCTTTGCTTAAAGGAGAGAATATGAAATAGGAAAAAAAGAGTACATGTAAAAGACTGAACTTCATCAGAGAGAAATCAACCCAATGTCTGCACTTTTTAAGTCCTCTGCCTCAGCGAGTGTTGCTAGGCAACCAGCGGAAACAGCCCGCTCTGCTCGTCATTGTGCAGCAGCAGCTTGTTAGCATAAAAACACTCGTCATTCATGGTTATTAAAAGTTTATTCACTGACTTTGTCTCCTGCCTCATTTACATGCTAGCAAAGATTGAAATAAATGAATTCAAATTAAGCTCCCTTCAGTCAACGCATACACTCAGAGCGGGGGAGAGGGGGGGGAGGGGGGTCACAGTCTGGAAACTCTGCTGAAGAGCGAGCATCACATGAAAATCAACATCTGTGTTCACAGGAATCCTTTTAAATCAAAACCAATCAGAATAAAGTATGGCATCTAAACACCACAATATGAATTTTCGTATACAA
>NW_011336470.1:418664-426164 GCF_000735185.1 Notothenia coriiceps | reverse complement strand
AGTCTCTCTCTCTCTCTCTCTCTCTCTCTCCCTACCATCCCTCTTCTCTTTTCCCATTTTGCTTTCTAAATTAATCAGCTCTAGGACGCTCAATTAATCAAACATTCTTAATGGATGAGTATAGTTATTCACCACTATGTACATGTGCATCACGCACTTTACACCTCTTGTACACGTGTATAGCATTTCCTTTGTCTCAAAACCCCTGCATATAAAAACCTGGCATGTGCAATTAGATACGTTTGCACAGGATGATATCCACGAGCAGATACCATCAAACTGGGTGACCATTGGCAATCCCTACACTCTTGCAACTGCTGAACATTGCATGCTCATCAAGATGACTTTGATATAGTTCTCTGTTAGCTCACTGTTTTCCATTTGACTATTTATTTAAGATCAGACGCGAGCAGTCATCTAATAACACCTGTAGAGCACAAGTATCAAAGAAAGATAAGAGGCTATTTGGTTGACAGAAAAGCCAAAACACAGAATGCAAATAATGTGTGTTTCAACTCTACAAGCCTTTTCAACAGTTGTAACGACATCATGCAAAGCAATGTCACACAGCTGCACTAGCAACAAAGGCTGATAAGAAATATACCAGATCAACAAACTGTCAAAAGTTTCTTACATTCAGTCTGATAAATACCAAAGCTAAACTGATATTGAAAGAAACTCAGGAATCTATTGTGCTGGATGACCAATTACTTTGTGGGTTTGGAAACGAGCGATGTTGAATCACTTCTCGCTGTCAAAGTGACATTTAATTTCCCACTAGTGCTGGTTCAAACAGCTTCCAATTTACATTTAAAGAGTTAGTACTTACTGTTTTCAAATTAAGTTTTTACATGAAGAATTGCTAATAATATCTCCTGCTACCTTCATGGCAGAAGTATACAATTGCTAAACTGTGATAATGTTCATGGCTGCTAGAGAGATAACCCAAGTGTCTCATTATTTTTAATTGACCCCATCTTACGGTCTCTTCACTCGTTTTGATTCTGGTCTTTTTGTCAGTGTGAGACTGCTGTAACATCTGACGAGAAGCATATGATAAAACTTGTGAAAATAACATCAACATTAAAGCATCACACAGTCCTTATAATTTGATAACCTGAGATTCAACAGAAACTAGAACACACTCCTTTTGAGCTTGTAGCAGCAGTCAGTTGTTATATAATGTCAAGTATCATACTGAATATGAATAATTCATCTCTGTCTCATTATTTTAACATATCACCTGCATATATTCTTTAATGCTGTAGGGTGAATATGAATCCTATCTGAATCCTATCACACACACGCACGAGCACACACACTTTAATGGCCTCAGCCGGCTCCAGTTTCCCCTGCAGAGGAAAACCACATCCATCATATTCCAACACAAACCACACACTGCTCTCTCACTCTCTGTCTCTCAAAAGCACGCTTCCAAAATTGCTCTCACACTCACACACATGCACGGGCAGAGACACACACACGGGCACAGACACACACACACACACACACACACACACAGAAAGAGAAAGAGGAAGCTTGTAATAGTTAAGTGCTTGCCAGGCATCACACTCACGCAGACACAGCAGATGATGTATTCTCCATAGGGAAGCTTATTCTCATAAAGGGACAGTTGCTGGGAAAGAATACATACATTGCAACTGTCTATGTCTGTGTCTCTCTCCCTCTCTCCCTCTCTTTGATACGGTCAGTTTAACTACTTACTCCTCATTTCTGGATAATTGACTGACGCTGAGACTCTCCCTACTGTTTCCACAGTGATAACAATGAGCTTTTCCTCCTATTAAAGGCTCAAGGCTGCTGCACACACACACATTTGAACACACAAAGACACACACAGCAGACGGAAGACCATAAAATCTGAAATATTCCCACCTACTGAGGAACTAAATAACTGAGTAAGACCCTGAGTTTACCTGCGTGTACACATGAATCTACATATATGTGTGTTTGTACAGTATGTCTATTTCTTGTCCATCGCGACCATCTGACTCATTCAACAGGAACCAATCAAATCAAAGCTTCTGTTTAAAGGTGATGACATCATTCTCACTGCGCTCCAACCACATAGAGAGACGCCATCTGGAGGGTGCTGACTCAGCACAACATCGAGTCACACAAGAACGAGCAGAATCCTTTAGTGTTGTAGCTTCAGATCAAACGCTGTTTCAGTAACAGCAGACCAGAGGGCGAAGACAGTTGAATGGTCAGTTCACTCAAATCTTTTTCAACCGGTTTATTCACTGACATACTTCTGGTATGAAGCACTTACATTTAGAGATTGTTGGCCTACACTAACCCATACACACAATAGATGAGTAAATAAATAAATTTGACTTTTTCTTCACAAGTAGTTTCAATGCAAACTCCTCAAGGTAAGTTCGAAGTATCATCCACACGAATAACATTGACATTGAATCTGGACTTGATTAACACCAACGCAGCTGTCACAAAACCTGAGTAAATAAAAACAAAATGATCTGCGTAGATAGATACTACAAGGGACAATTTGAGAGTAAAGCTGTTTTTTATTCATAAGCTTGGGTGCAAGTTTAAAGATCAGGTCGTTAGCATTGGACCCCAAAATAAGGAAGGATCTCCTCATGCAAAATTAGCACATGCAGTCCAAAAGAGAAGTCCTATAGTAGAAGCTAGCAGGCTAATGCTAGTGAAGCTAACAGTGACGTTTACGTTAACTGACATCTTGAGTAGAGAAGGGCATATTTCCTATTTTGCAATACCCTCTACATTTTTTAGACTGTCTCCAGTGTTCTTGCACAATATCAACTGCCATAAGTACTTCAATACAGGCAACATATCGGGAAATCTGTCACAATTACTTAGCATGACATCCCATTTTTTACAGAAGGCATGGCCCCCCTGAAAAGACATTTCGCAAGTCAAATATTTGTTAAATAGACTACTAACAAATATTTGCTGTTGGTGAGGTGTTAAGGTTTTACAGGCAGGCCGTCAGCTAATAGGCAATTGGCTAGGAATGTACACAATTTCATGATTTAGCTAAATGCATTATGAAACACAAGCCAACTTTTAAATAGCAAATAAGGGTCTATTAGCTAAACAGCTGACCATCTGTTTTCTGTCTCTGTTTTCTGTGGCTACTTTTTTTCTGCTAGAGGTAGCCTATATAGTAGTGCATATTTGCTCATGATCTTGATTGCTTACTGATTTTTTATTTGGTCCAAGATGCATCTGCTAAGGAGTGCATTTAGCTAATTCAATACAAAAAGTACTTCAAACTAAAGAAGTTTAAGTCAAACGTTTAATGACAAATATTCTGACCATATTGTATCGCACTGTCTCTCAAGACAGACCAACATAAATGTAGATTTCTTGCTTTACTTTTACTATAGAAAATAACCTGTGTGGCCTTTAAGCTGCTAGAAAAAACTGCACATTCATCGCATACTATCCTGAAAATATCCATCACACACACATACACACACACACTTGTTGTACCCTGCCAAAACACTTCCACACACATGAACATAGTTAACCATCGGGGTCAGAGGTGAAGAGGAAGCCAGAGGTCCTTCCTGAAGGAAAGACAGAGCTAAACACAGAGAAGAAGCAAATGTTCAAACATGGAACACGTGTTCGAGCTATCAGATGAAACTCTCGCTCCCTCGCTCTGGATCAGCTTTCAGTCTCCAGACAGCAGCTGTCTGTGGAGAGGAAAAACTTAGACCCAGTGGTCAGACATGGAATGTGTGTGTGTGTGAGTGTGTGAAGAGCCTGGTGACAGTTAGGTACTTAGAGGCGCCACGCTTACTGTAACAACAAACAGCCTTTCAATCTGAGATTTATTTCATAGACAGTTTTATATTAGATATTAGCAGTGTTGGAAAGAAACTAAATGGTTTAGTGAAGAACTGCACGTAAGTACAGTTATAAGGTATTTTACTTGGGTGTTTCCATTGTAGGCTACTGTATACTTCCAGTTAAGATGGAAATATTGTACTTTTTTGACAGGTATATTTACAAATTACTTTTTAGATACAAAATGTCCTTTGGTTTGTGACCACTCAGAAAAAAGCAGTATCTTTTCGAGGACCTCCTGTGATGTTTCATTTGTCTATGATAGGAAAAAAAGTCAAAAAATACTTAAAAATCTATACAAAAGTTAGTTTGTGGACTTTTATTTCTTCGTAACTATCGAATAACTTCTCAGTTTCATCTTTTGTACAATAGTAGGTGACTGTCTGGCATTTCCAACACCTGCAGTATATGGACATAAAACTCTTCTGGTTGAGTCATCAGCGGAACAATCGGGACATTTATGGAAAAAATCTGCCATATTGAAAAGAAATATAAAACTATGTAGACTTTAGAATAGAGGTCAACTACACGTCCTACAGAGGATTGTGCTTTAGATTCTGCATCAATGCTACTCATCCTGGGTTCATGGCATGTTGGTGTCACCGTAATTACCGTATCTCAACCTGTAAATCTGTGCCCTGATTACATCTAGGACACCAAACAGACAAGAATGTCTTACGTCAGCCGGAGTCAGTGGTTCAAGGTAATTAAAACTAAATTTAACAGGCATAGTGTTATGTTGTCAATGAACTGTATTTTTAACCCTCACATGACCAACTCTGCAATTATACCACTGTTTACAACTTACAATCTCAAGCTGTGGACGGGGGGGACACACAGCAGGCTGAAGTTAGAGGTTTAGCTTTGGGATACATTCTGCAACAGACTTTACATTGTGGATACCAATTCGATAGATTAAACAACTACAGTGCTCTGTTTTGCATGTTTGTTCAAACTATGATTTTACATCCGCCCTCGACATCAAACAGGTGACTTATATAACCAAACCACACCCATGTGACAATTACCGGAAGTGCTCAACAAACAAATAAAGGTGACGTAAACAATAATAATAATAATACAAATAATGAACTTGAGCTAAGTAGCGTTATGGCACCTACAGATCCCCTTAGTAGTTCAAGGAATATTTTTATATTTAAATTATTGTACTAAGATTATTTTTGTAATCATGCATAGTATTTTTTTAATTAACCTTTTTTATTTTTATCTCACGTACCCCCTGCAGTACCCCAACGTACCCCTAGGGGTCCGCGTACCCCCATTTGAAAATCACTGGTCTACACTACACAATCCAAGCGTGTCAGCATTATCCATTGAAAGAGATGACGTGGCTGTCTTTGGCATCCAAACACTATACCTGCCAGCGAGCAGGATGAACACAAGCTGCCCTTTTCTGTCCACCTCTTGTCCCAGCAATGGACTGTTTTTATTCTTTAATGAATTATGTATGAGCATCACAGAAAGAGGAAAGAGTGAGACTACATTCTCAGACCGCGGATGGAAAGCCCAAAAGATCAGAAGGTAATTGTACCCTGAACTGAGGAATCTTAATTTTTTATGTTCCCACTCTTGTTCTATTAATACTCCTCAGAAAGCCAGGTTCTGTTCGCTCGATGACAGCCTGACACAGATGGTCCTGTGTGTGCTTCTGTTCAGCCTCCTATAAGGACAAATTAACCTTAATGAGAGCGAGCCTCAAAGAAATAAGAGGTGCCAAGAGAAAGCAGAAACACCATCAAACAGATTATAAATGAATAAAATAAATGATTACACGAACAAAACAAACCAAAGACAGTAAGAATACAGGCAAGACTGTTGTAAAAAAAACTACTGTCTGAATGGAAACTATGGAGGGAACTTTAAAAATCAATTCCATTCAGGATCTACATGCACATACAAACAAAACAGCAGTCTCCTGAAAAGAGCTGCCTGTGGTTGCAATGGAGTGTTTTCCAACCATCATGAAACACACACACATTCACACACACTCACTCACTTTTGCCAAACCACAGCATGCTAAATCTCCATCATATGCCTGAGAGGTTGGAAGTTTTAGGCTGAAGTTACTCTGAGTACGAGCAGTCAGTAAAACCAGCCAGTAAATAAGCCTCACAGAAAAACAGACATCCAATCAAATAGTCCTGTAGACCTGTGCATCAGTCAAATCGTCATCAGTCAATCCATCGCTCAATAGTGGCTCAACTTTTCTTGATTTAAAAGTGCAGGTAGAAATGTTCTGGTAAATCCATTAGAGTTACCAATATGTAATCAATGCATGAGTAGGGCTGGGAAATATGGAGATATAGTTTACCAAATACCTTGATATCGATACAGTGACAGTATTAAATGGTTGATAACTGAGACATTTTCCATACAAATTCAATAAACAATCATCAATGATGTCGCTATAATGACTAAGTGGGTAAAGTAAGTTTTAAAAAGTCTGATAAGTTCCGAAAAGGATATTTCTTTACTGAAATGCAGTCTTTAAACAAGCATGGACACTTCCATGTAACGGTATCAAAGATCTAAGACAATATTTAGTATCAAAACACTGACATTATATCGATATATTGCTTAGCCTCATGTGTTTGGTACAGTAGTCTGTGTTTAAAGAGCTGCTAAGAGACAATTATTGGTCAGAACCAAACGGGACACCGACATATGAAAAACAATTAAAGCCAAAAGCTAAAAATAACCCTCGGTGGAACAAGAACCGTTATCTGAAGCTGTCAGTTCTGTTGTTGAGTTTAATAAAACCAGCATTACTGATGAATGTGAAACAGACATACCAGGCTTCTCGCCCCAAATCCCCCGGATTTGTTAGACACGCAAGTGGAAACTTCACTGCAAATCAGAAACGTGGTGTACTTGCTGTGACATTTAGGGAAGTCTGCTGTTAAACAAGAGTTAAGCGAGGAAATCATGACCAATTAAATATCTGAGTGTTCTTAAACATCACACATTTGTCTAATGTCCATAATTGTGTTCAACTCACCAATAAAGTATAAAGTAGAGTGTTTGAGGGGCCTGACATAGAGCTAAACTCCATCTGTTTCACACATGGATTTAGTGCAGTTTCAACTGTCTTGAAAATGAATAAAATAGAAATGCAATACAATACAAATGTCTGGTTTCTTTCTTTTTTTAAAGAGAAATGTACCATAAAAAAGCAATAAGTTCATTTTATTATCAATATTTAACACAATCAGCTTGTAAGTCCAGTGCTATATATACAGTTTATGATCCATTGGTGTTATTGTGTTATTTAAAAAACAAAGAACACGTCTGAAAAGAAAAACCTTCATACTTGAGTCACATTTTACCAAGAACACATGTTTTCCTTGACCTCATTTGCTCTCTCTAACCCTCACACACACACACACACACACACACACACACACACACACACACACACACACACACACACACACACACACACACACACACTCTCTCACTCTCACACACACACACACACACACACACACACACACACACACACACACACACACACACACACACACACACACACACACACACACACACACACACACACACACCACTAAGTAAACACACAGAAGTTTCCTTGCAGCCAATAAAGTGTTTTACTGCCGTGTT
>NW_011336470.1:406500-418318 GCF_000735185.1 Notothenia coriiceps | reverse complement strand
TCGTCGACGTCGTCACGACACACACACACACACACACACACACACACACACACCCTAAGTAAACACACAGAAGTTTCCTTGCAGCCAATAAAGTGTTTTACTGCCGTGTTGTACAGAATTGCATGCTAATTACTGACTGCAGTAAACTAATGAAGAGTTGTTGTTGAGGACATGGAGAGAGTAGTAAATCCTACCAAACAGCAGTAAAATTATAAATAATAACGAGTTGGATGAATAAAATATACCACTTGAGACCACGTAATAGTGCAATAAGCTTTGTACCAGAAGTTGTTGTTGACCGGGATGATGTTTTCATGCAAATTGGAGATAAATATGGTCATTATTTACATTGTTTTCTAGCAGAGACACAATTCGGATGCTGAACCCTTTATGATGAATGCCTATGCACAAGTTCGGTGGTAAAATATTTACGTTTTATAGCAAATTATTTTGTCAAATTATAATAATAAATTGTAGATCAGTAATAAATGTCTGATCAAAACATGGAAATGGAATCAGACCGTTTAGAGTTGACTACTTCAAATACGCAGTAAGTGTTTTTTATGTTGTACTGCAAACAGGAAGCTGGAGTTTCAGATTCAGCCGGTTAACGATGAATGTTTCGGTTGTTTTCAAATCAAATTTAGAAGGGAAACTGCTTGGATTCACCTAAAAATACTACTCATTAGCTCTGATTGACTTTCCTCTTTTTGTAATCACATTTTGAATGTGAATGAATCTTTTAAATATGACCTTTAAGTGCAATGATTTAGTTATAATAGCAAACCAGAAATGAGCTTGTCTCTTCTTGTTTTTTAAACAGACACTCGTTCACAAAGATCACATGATGTGTCTATTTCAAACATCTGAATATCTATCTGTGTTTATGTGTTATTCTCCGATCAAGATGGTAGCATGTTTCGCTGGCAGGATAGAACCTGTTTTGACATTGTCAATTCAAGTACAAAGTGTTTTTGTCCCCTTTGAATTGATTTTAAACGAGCATGGATGCCTTGAGTTGCATACATGACGAGACACAATCAAATTAAACTCAACACAACAGCCAGAATCAGAGAAACTAAGCAAAGCCTCACATCTGAGAAGCTGTAATCGGTTAATGTTTGTAACAAAGGATAATTTGTCATTTTCTTTCCATCAACCGGTCGATTGCCCCAAAATAGCTTCAGCAGTAAAACATAGAGAACATAAATCAGTCAATGTGATATTGTTCTGCTTTAAAGAGAGCGAGACAAAGGGATCAATAACAGGGAGGTCTGACTCTCTCTCAGGATGCTGATCTGCTCTCTGACAGCTCACACACACACACACACACACACACACACACACACACACACACACACACACACACACACACACACACACACACACACACACTCTCTCTTCAATAATAGATGCGTTGCTCCTCCTTCCAACTTTCCTCACCATGACTCAGGACTGAGGCCTCATTTAAAGGAACAGGACGCCACAGTCTTTGGCCATAATGCTTACTGTAAATGTCAAGTGATTGAAGCTGTTGGCATACTAGGGTTGGGCAATATGAATATTGCAACGATTGTGTATTGTGTTGGTGCTTTCACAAAATACACAGAGAATATTGATAAATAACTATAAGTTGTGTGTGTCTAATAGAGGGTAAAGCCAAATGATTCAACAGCGACAGCCTGGTAAGTTCATAAAATGAAATTACTTTAAGGTCATTCAGCATCTATAACACAGGAATTAATACTTGTGCGATTTTACTATAACCAAAATCAAATACAATATCTAGCCTCATATCACAATATCAATACATATTAAAATATTGCCAAGCCCTAAATTGTACTCTACGACAAATATTCAGTAAGGCTTCATTCCTGTTGCAAAGGACTCCAACCTGCATATTCTCAGGTGTACAATATATGGAGGAAAATCGGTCCATTAAGAAAAGTGCAGCATTTATCCCACTGTGGCTGAAGAGGCTGTCCACTTAAGCTGCCTCTCTAAAACTGCATATACAGCATCTCTTGCTGTTATAGGGAACCCATTGAGTCTTTTCTTAAGGAACAAAAGTATAAATGCCTGACCTGTGGTTCTGATCTTCAGTAGGAACATTTAGTCTTGGACTGAGTGCCAAAGACAGGGAATGGAAGCCTCGTGGTATTGAGAGACTGACCACTGTTGGATTGATTTTGTTCTTTGTTGAATAAGCTAATGTAAACCATATCCTGTAAGTAGCTCTGTAAGGGCCTCAGGTCCATACATTGGGAATGAGCGGATACTGTGAAATGTTAAGCTAAATTGACAGTAAGTATTTCATCCATGGGGCGTACCAAAGTAAAAACGGGGTGAACAGAATCCATCATTACATTTCATTTTTTTAGCCGGAGCTTTTACCCGAAGCAATATAGAATAAATGTCAAACATGTGGTTATAGCTCTAAAAAAAGCAAGATAATAATTCTGTACCGGACAGCTGAGGACAAATTCACTCACCAACAATACAAAGAGAAAAAAAAGCAACTCACTTCCTAAACCCAAATAACTGAGTATTTTACACCGTGAAGAAAATAATGAAATGATTATTGGCTGATATGTATTAATCTAAAATATACATTACCACTCTAGTCGCCAAAAACGGATAAAGCATGTAAACAACAAATCTGTGTTGAAATCAGCAGGAGGAGAGCTAGCTAACTGGAGCTGCCCGGCTAACAGAGCCAAACACAGCACCAGTCGGAATCTGATTAACAAATAACAACATTTGCAAAGGGGCCATTAAATATTGACTTTGTGCAAGTAGAATTTAAGAAAACATTAACGCTGAACCCTGAATCTCTGTGTGTATGTGTGGATACTATTTAATTACATTTAAATGCCTCACACGTAAACAAACCAGCGTGCATCCCGTTAGCCACCGCCCTGTTCGAAACTCCCCTGCTGTGATTTACTCTCACAGCGAGCAGATGATGTTCAGTGACTGTAACTAATAAACCCTTTAAATGTATTCATAGCAGCACATGATCAGAGGTAGCAGTGTTAGTACTAGAGGATTAACATTAGTCCAAGTTACTGACAGTGGGATCTTATTATTTAAACAGCAGCCTCTATCATCAACTCAAATCCACTCTGATACACTCTGATTTTAATGAGACACCGCTGCCCAAACTGCAGCTTGGTGAGATTAGCAATATTAAACCCTATAAACAAAAACACAGAACATAATTACAATGCATCCAAACTCTCTCTCCCTCTCTGAGGTGCAGTGCTTATTTTGCAGGTTAATCTGGCTCT
Organism: Notothenia coriiceps; assembly: GCF_000735185.1. Lineage (NCBI taxonomy): Eukaryota > Metazoa > Chordata > Actinopteri > Perciformes > Nototheniidae > Notothenia > Notothenia coriiceps. The sequence continues at coordinate 415,028 of NW_011336470.1, read as the reverse complement.
AAGCCTGGAGGAAACAGTGTGTGTGTGTCGGGGTGTGTGTCGGTGTGTGCGCGTGTGTGTGTGTATTAATGGATTACAGTTCATTCATCCATGTAAGGTTTCTGTACACAAAGCATTAAAACAAACATACTTATCCATCTCCATCTGCGTGCCAGCAAAATCATACTTAGATGTACACACAAATGAAACCTCTGTAATGGCAACCATAAGTACATATTCATCTAAGTCCTCCCAACAGTATAGTGGAGGAAATCTGTGGTGAGAAGAGGTCTGTTTTTCAAGTTTCTCCTCAGGGTGAAATGAGGTCTCTGCTCACAGCTTTACCCTCAACGTCAAATCTGTTCTCAGGGTGAAATGAGGTCTAGTCGGAGTGAAATAAGAGTGCTTTCTTGAGTGAAATGAGGTCTTACTGTAAGGGCTTAATATGCTTCAAAGAAACAGGTGTAAGTAGAGATGCACCAGTCTGAGTCAGCAGATCGGCTTCAATACTGACCTCCTCTGTCAGATCAGGAATCGACCAGCAATCCACATTAAATACAGTTTTGTCATCATTGTTTTTATGAGACTCATTGTTTCCTTTATCAGTTACATTCATTCAGTTGCAGAGAGCTGTAGGCAGCAATCCATTTCATCATTTTGGTTCTTATTGAAATCATTCTTATAACTTCCACAGAGTAAGGTAAGCAGATTTGGGGAAATGGGAGTCCTATTGGATCAGTACTCAGAGGGTAGTAATATCGTTTCTGGCAAAGCTTCAGATACTATAGGTCCATGGAGAAGGGAGACAGTCTGAAGAGGTTGGATTTGTGCTCAAATTGTCACACATTACCTGAGTTAAGGTAATGGAATTGGCATGGGAAAGGATCAAAGTTGGACTATTGATCAGGAGATCCTAAAGCGGGTGAATTGAATATGTCGAAAGGGAAAGAGGTTTACATGCAGCCGAATTATCCTCCAAAACATTTCTGATGTCTTTGAAGTCTTTATGTGATGAATTGTACCAATCAGGATGAATGCACAGTCTCTCTTCAAGCTGAGTGCTCAATGTGGCTCTTCACAGGAAAGGTGACAGAAATTGTTGCAAGGAATGATTTGAAAAAAATGTCTTCCACCCCTTTGCACACCTGGCCAAGAGGGCATGGTTGTCGTGTTCCTTACTAAAATTGCCAAAGGTGCCAACTTCCCTTCGAAGGGCATGCCACTGAGGCCGCCATCTTTTGTCATTTCTAAACATCTCCTCAGCTACAGAAATTACTCTTGGCACTCAGCAGATTAGATGAGAAAATTAACTCTCGTCACAGCGAGTGTTTGATTCCCTCCACAGCTGGAGTATGAAGAGCACACCCCGAGATTCAATTTCAATAAGCAGCTATAGATGCCAAACAGTAACAGCGCGATGGCAGGCAATATTCTATGGAGAGGATTTATCACACATTTATAAGAAGCAGCATTTAGAAGGAATCGGCTGCTTGGACTAGATAGGGGACGATATGGAAGTAATAATTATTGCAATTCACAATATTATTCTGAAAATGATCAAAATATGCTTAAAACTCTGCTTAAAAACACATACTGGACACTCGATAATATAATCTCTAATAAACATGAGTTTATCTTCCACTTCTCTGCTATGATACTGAGCTGGACAACTTTTTTAGGGAATTATGTGAGGAGGATATACAGTATATGTTAATCCAGATAATAAAACCACACTCTACATATTTTGTATTGAGTGTTTTTTCTCACAATCCATGCCAAAATCCCATCTCATCCTTTATATAGAAAACTCCTTTCAGGCACTAGGCCAGGTCTTTAACTCCCAGCATGCTTCACTTCACCTTTTCATAACCCAGGAGATACATTAATGGCATCACTGACTCCGGCTGGTTCTGTCTGTTATTCTAATAAAAAGAGAAAATAGTGATTTAGCGATGTTGCTTAGCAACAGCAGCCGCTATTGACAGACAGCTGGCGTCAGTTGTCTGATAAACACTCACACACTGCTCTCTGATTGCGTATGTGATGGTATGAATGTGTGTGTGTGTGTGTGTGTGTGTGTGTGTGTGTGTGTGTGTGTGTGTGTGTGTCACTTCCCGTTTCCGTCTGATCAATTAGGATCCTATTTATAAACCGCTGATTAGCATAACATGTAACAGCCACGCCGCCTGCACTTTCCTGTGTGTGTGTGTGTGTGTGTGTGTGTGTGTGTGTGTGTGTGTGTGTGTGTGTGTGTATGTGACCTTTTTTTCCCCTTCATTGAAATTACCAGCTGTTGCTTTCTAAAAAACGTGAGGATTCAGAGTGTCTAATTTGTATGACTTGTTTTTAATCTTCTCTCAGTTCAACCACCATCTCTTATACATACAACATGACATAAGTATAAAAATAACTTTTTCAAAACAAATTAACTTCCTGGAAAAGGTCACTTAAATAAACACAAATTTGAGTTTAAAAAAACATTTTGATCAATAAAACACATGAACTTCACAGTAGAAGTACAAAATACAAATATGAATATAAACGGTCGCTGCTTTTGTTGGATTAAGGATTTTCATCTTTTCAAACTGGAATTGGACTCGTAAATATGGCTTGTGTGTGCTCAAGGACTAATAATAAAAAATGGCGAATGGCGTGCCGTGAGCCAGAACAGTGATTTAATAATCCAGTCGATCAGGTTTCAGTACAGCTCAGCTGAAGTTGACCTCACTCTCGTTAAGTTCTCCTGCAGCACTCTCACTCCTGTCTCACTGTGTCTCTATCCACTGATTCACCCAAATCTATTTTTCCTAGTACACACTCATCAGAAACTAGCAAGGTTTAGTGTTTTTGAGGGATGCCTGTTTTGCAGAACTATCCTCTAATACTAAATTCATCACTTCATACCAGATTACTTTCCATTGCTTCAACGTGTCCTCACAATGTCATCCCACACCCTCTGTCTGAAACCAGAGCCCAGTCTGCTCTGATTGGTTAGCTGGTGGTCTCTGTTGTGATTGGTCATCAGCTTATTCCCTTAGCCCATCACGTACAATGTGTTGGAGCACTAGCCAATAGAAGCGTAAGTGTTATACAGTAGTGATGTCATTATGATACAGAAGTAAACAAAGGAGTCCGATGGAGGTGTTTCAGGCAGTGGGGGAGTGTGTGGGAGAGAAACACCCTCTGGAGGGAACATAGGGATTTTAGCCTTTGCAGACCATTTACATGCACAAAAACCTATATGAACACAGAGGAAAGGGAAAACCACAAAAAGCTGAATTATACAATAGCCATCTTATGTCTCATTTTCATCATTATCTGACATTGAATGAATCAGTGCCGCAAGAGTAAATATCATAAATGAAACTCTTGCCAAAGCATAATGTAATCGACAGAGTTGTACAGGAAGCACGTGGAGGACAGCACGAGGCTCACATGCGTGTCCAATGCCATTACCAAGTCTGACAGCAGACTGAATTCAGCTCTGAGAGAAGCAGCGCTCCACACGGAGGAATCCATTACGGCAGCAAAGGAAGTGATGTCAAATGAAAAATATATGGTGGGTTTATTTTACGAGACAACGTCCGGATCATTCAAACTGCTGATTAACAGCGGGGTATATTATCTGATTGATGTATCAGTATTGTCAGATACTCAATAATGTGGAATTAGTTTCAGGGATGAAGAAGTGATTTCCACTGAGCTGAAGTCACAGAGTGGTTCTCTGATGGAGACAGACCCCTCTGCTCCCCTCTCACACGCAGCGCTGCATTTTAATGTGCAGGTAGCTTTGTGGTTTTTAAATATCAGACGGAATTACATTTGGCTTCCGTACGAGAATCCTTTCCTCATAAGAGAGTGTTCCTAACCCAAGGAAGACTACACAGCACAGACACTGATGAAAGACAGGGTGTGTCTCAACCCCTGCTGAACATGTAATGATTTTATACATGAAGGGGGGGGGGTATGCTTTTAGAGACCTGAGTTTTATGACTTGCTGAACACCAAGTGTGGTGACAATTTATGGAGCCTCTTCTCAGCACTGCGGTAAACGGATATTATGAAAAAGACAATGTAATTATAATGGCTCCCTGTATTGAAGTTATACCTACTCTCTTTTTTCTCTTTGGGATGATGTAATATCACGTAACTTAAAATGTCAACACAAAATGTGCATTTGAAGGTTAACTTAACAAAATAAACAATAGTTTGATAAGAAGATCAATAGATTAATAATAGATAAAATGTTGTAACTAAGGAAAATTCCAAATATTTGCTTATAAAACTGAATATTTGGTAAGACAGACATTTTCTTAAAAGTATTGATATAAAGTCATTAAACGATGATTCAAACATAAGTAGTTGAAGCCCTGCAATTAACATCAACACAAAAACAGACAGGTGCGAGATAATTCATCCATAATGAAATGTATTTATGACTTGTCTTTACCTTAGTTTGAAAGGCTGTTCCGTACGGTTACCTGATAGGATGAACATGATTTATAGAAAAATGCGAGGCAACTATCGACCATATCTTTGCATTGATGCGATCAAAGACACGTCATCTTGTTCAGCTCTCCATCAGCAGCACTACAGCAGCGTTCAACATGAATTACTGGTTGTTTCTTCATCACTGCTCTCTGGGACTCACACTTGACTTCCCTCCTACAGATGTTGTACCTTTAACCACATTTCAATATACTCTGAGTTTTCCAGCACAGCGTTTCATTGTCTGTAAGGATGAGTCAACATGTCCATCCGCTGGATACGCTCCAACTGACGCTCACTGAATATTACAGAAAAACAGAGAGGAGGAGATAATGTGTGTGTGTGTGTGTGTGTGTGTGTGTGTGTGTGTGTGTGTGTGTGTGTGTGTGTGTGTGTGTGTGTGTGTGTGTGTGTGTGTTTTAATAAAGCACCTTGGCAGGGCTGTTCATGATAAAGTTATTGAACCAAATTACACTGACAGATAGAGTCAGGGTGTGTCCCCTTGTAGCACCTCTGCTGTGTGTGTGTGTGTGTGTGTGTGTGTGTGTGTGTGTGTGTGTGTGTGTGTGTGTGTGTGTGTGTGTGTGTGTGTGTGTGTGTGTGTGTGTGTGTGATAATGTGTCACTACTGTGTCCTTAACTGATAAAACGTATCTTATTGCTTTTCCCAGTATACTGTCTGACAATTCTGGTACCCAGCACTACCTTTTTCTCCTACTTAAATCTCTCTACTGACAAACATTGTAAACTATGTTGTAAAAAATGTGTTCGATCTTGTTAATTTCAACATGTCTACTTGGAAAAAATATGTATACAATACAAAAATACCCCCACCCCCCTCTGATCCTCTCAAACCCACCCCTACAACCTCCAGCCTGTCAGTCTGTCACCAGGGCAAAATGTGACACTCTCACTGTGTCTCTGAGGAAGCACATGTGAGACGTGTGGCCCTGCACCGCTTTGCATTGGAAAAATGTTGCACTGAAGGTTTGAGGGATTGATAAATCGAACTTTCATCGTCGCTGTGATGTGACCATGTGGGATAAACACATCACAATAGACTGCCTGAAACATGTATCATTAAGAAATGTAATCAAATAAACCATGCATTCACACTCTGCATGCACACCATTTGAAGCCCAACCTAGCTGTCATCTACCCTCAGATTATGATGACTTTAGGAAGCATAATTACCAAGGAAGAAGAGAACATGAAGGAAAACGTGGATGACGAAAGACTTCATTTGTTATTCTAGAATTATTAATTGTATCTTTTGGATTCAGGGAGACGAACAAATGTTCCGCGTAAAACAGTTGTGGCAACTTCCAAATGAAACTAGAAACAAGCATCCTTTACCACCTGCAATACAACCGTAAGGGACTACACAACAATTAAAAACCAACAGACGTCCAGTAGCAGCAAATCTAACTCTAAGCCATCAGTGCAATTTCAGGTCCTTTGGTCTTCAAAATGGCAAACTGTTGGAACCTCCTTAGCCCAAGTTCCCAGAATGCAATGTAACATGTGTTGAACGACCAACTGTCCACAAACCGAAGACATTTAATAATCTTATAGTAGGCTACAAAGAAAAGCAGCAAAGCACTGGCATTGATTATGTGGTGGTTTCGGTTTCGGAATTACCAACGCGATTGAATCACTTATCAGAAAATCTGCTGAGGGTTTTGTTGTTGTTACTAATTGGTTAATTGTTGCAGCAATTGTAAAACAAACAAACAGAAACATTGTCTGGTTTCAGCATCTCGCATCTAGCTGACATAAAGAGGCTCTGATCTTTTTTTCATATCTCTGCAGAAGACAGATTCTGGATTGCTGCTCAGGGCAGAATAAGCAGATTGACCAGAAGATTAATCAATGATGCCAGCTGCAGCTGTGTGTTAGCCATAATGCTCTAGTAGGAGTGTCACACACACACCAAATTGCTGTGAGTTTAAGAGGCTATAGCATGGCATGGCACACACACACACACACACACACACACACACACACACACACACACACACACACACACACACACACACACACACACACACACACACAGTCTGCTCTACATAAACCGTCCTTCAGTCTCATATCGGACAGATTTCCAGGAGTTGATCTGATGTAATTCCTCCATGATTCCCCTTTCTTTTGTAGAGACCATCCTCAGCATCAGACACATGAGCCCACAGCATTGCATAAAACACACACACACACGCGCACACACGCACACACACTCTGTAAATGCATGTTAAACATTAATAAGAGGCATGCAAAGCAGCTTTTATCATGTTTTAATTCTATATTCCGTGTTTGGTTCCCATCAGTGCCTGTGACAGCAGCTCCTCAGCGGTTTTCTGCAGATGTCTGCTGTTTGGGTTCTTGTGTTTCTCCAGACATCTCCCGGTGACATTCACACACTCTCATGTGGCTTTTGTGGCGCGTTTGATGTTGTTTTGCAGCATATGTCCCCCTTACCTGTTTTGTAGAAGGCATCAGTGTCGGGGTCGCTCGGCGCCTCCTCGGCCGCTTCTGCAGGGTTCATATCGGAATCCGGTTCAATACAATCCTCCGACAAAGAAAGACAGAAATCAAGCGTCCGGAAAATCCTCGCCTGTTTATTCCTCACATGTTCCTCTCCGTTTCTCCGTGTCTCCCTCCATCCCCCCTCCTCGCTGGGTTTCTTTCTTTCTGTCGCCCTCTCGGTTTGTTTGGTGTTTCAGGGCTGGCTTCGTTCCTCTCTATTGTTCCCGGTCCAACCTCCCTCTCTCTCTGTCCGCCAGGGTCTCTCTCCCTCCCTCCTTCTTCCCCGCACCTCCCCTCCCTCTCTGCCTCCCTCTCTGCCTCACTCTCAATTAAATCCATTGCCCTTTATTAGCAAGACAGATTGTGTTTTTTATAAAGCATTTATGTATTAATTCCAAGCACAAACATCAGTTTTATTAGTATTGTAAGTTTTTTTTGTATACATTTAATTGTTATTATTTTATTTTATTTTTTCATAGACTATTTTTTATGTATTTATTTTCTATTGGTATTATTTTTATTTATTTTTTTATTAAAATGTGTCATGATGGGGGAGTTAGCAATTAAGATGGGGCAATATGCCACACATGGATGAAATATTGTTAAAGCACGAGCTGCATCCTGTGTATGACAAGTGCTATACAAATAAAGCTTTATTATTATTTTTGATATATATATATATATATTTATATTTATTGTTTAAATAAATGTATTATTATTATTATTATTATTATCATTCAAATGTATCATGATGGTGGCAAAAAAGGGAACCAATGTGGGGTTACAATGTTGTAAATGTCACAACTATCCTGTGATTCACAATATTATCCCAATGAATGACACTAAGATAGATAGATAGATAGATAGATAGATAGATAGATAGATGGATGGATGGATGGATGGATGGATGGATAGATGGATGGATGGATGGATGGATAGATAGATAGATAGAAAAAAATTGAAATATGTTGGTACAAAAAAGTATAAATTATACTGTAGGCTTTACAGAGAGTATGCCTTGTGAACACAGACTTTGTTTGGAGTGCAGCGAGGTGAAATCAAGATGTAGGTTTACTTTTTGTTTTAGTGTTCTGCATAATGGATGTATTTATGTTGATTTATTTTTGGCTTGGAGGCTTTGAAACACTTGAGTTGTGCTCTAGGAAAATCATCTTCTTGGTAGCAGATTGTGTCTGCTAAGCCTGGGAGATAAGGCAGAAGGCTGTATCATGTTTATGACAGAACAGTAAAACAACTTCTGATTCTGTAATTGGATGAAGTGACTGCTGTATCTGTATGTTTGGTGTTCTATGAACTCATTAGGGAAAGGTATTTATAGAATTGGGAGGGATGAAACCCTCTTTAATGGTCACACATGCAGAGCACACAGCACACACATTGAAATGTGTCCTCTGCATTTAACCCATAATAGTACCAGGAGTCTAGTATACTAGGAGCAGTGGGTAGCTACTGTACAGCGCCCGGGGAGCAATGGGAGTGAGTGGGGAAGGGGGGTGTCCGGTGCCTTGCTCAAGGGCA
>NW_011336470.1:382676-406290 GCF_000735185.1 Notothenia coriiceps | reverse complement strand
AAGGCAATTCAAATTTCAATTCAAATGTATTTATAGCCCAATATCGCAAATCACATTTGTCTCAGAGGGCTTCACAAATCAACAAACAAGAATGAAAATGTAAAAACAACAAACATATCTGAGAATATCGTAACATGACAAGATAAATGTGAAAATACCAATGAATGGGTACATAACACAATGACACAAATACAGTTAGAATACAATAACTACAATTCCATAAAATGAAGGGTCCATGAGGATGTTTAAAAGGGAGTTTAAAACCTGATAAATACAATGTTTTATTCGAGCTGTGCCACATTTCAGGTGAGTTATTGCAGGAGGTAAGTCACCTCTCTGAGATAAAGCCCATCTCCAGCAGCCAGGAGGAGGCAGTCTGCATGCTGGCCTCTGTCCAGTGATAACCGTGTTCAACACGCTCCTCTCGCTCCCTCTGGCCTCTCCTCTGCTCTACCTGCCAGCCTCTCCTCTCCTCCTCCCCCTGAACGCACCACCTCTCAGCCTGGAGGCCTGCAGGTGCTCTGTCCTCTCACTGTGTGCTGCTGACACCTGGTGGACAACAGTGGTCATAACAGCTAATGTTATTGTCATCTATTCTGTCAGACTTCACAGCTCCAGAGGAACCTATTCACGCCAGACCCAAGTCACTTTTAGTGGAGGGTTTTCAAAATAAAAGACATCCTGGTTTCTGGCTTGTTCAATGACATTGAGGACAGAAAGTCTTCAACTCCCAATATTTTCACGTCATGTCCTTCACAACTATCCTGTGATTCACCTATTATTCTGATGTTTGTTAAAATATGCTCCTTTTCTATTTAACTACATCTAATATTATATATACATTTAGCAATGGTTTGTTATCCTTCCTTTGACTATAATTGTTCAAAAATATATATAAATATCAGAATTCCTTCCCCTTGACTTTTAAATGTGTTTTAATGAATCCAAAGTAAGGATCAAAGATGTTTAGCAGGATGTGAGCAGGAAGTAATACGTAGACACAATCAAGAAAAAGATTATCCCTCACTCTGCTGAGCACACTGGAGGAGGGGGTCATGAACCTTAAAGGGGAATTGTAATCCCACTATCTTCACTCTCTTTTATTGCCGCTGCCCTCTGGCCTCTTGTCTCCAGTCCTTTGAAAGCCAAAAGAAAACACAAGGCTCTAACACATTCACAGATTTGGTGCTACATACGAGTGCTTTATCACTATGAACAGCTGTACTTTATTAGGGCATCGTCACACTATAATATGTTACCAGTGGTGTAAAGTAACTAAGTACAATTTTTGAGGTACTTGTACTTTACTTGAGTATTTCCATTTTCTGCTACTTTGTTCTTCTACTCCACTAAAAGTCAGAGGTCAATTGTGTACTCTCACTCCACTACATTTATTTAATACCTTTAGTTACTTTGCAGATTTGGATTAATGATGTGAAATAGAAACAAATACGATTTTTGTAACACCTGGAGTAAATTCAGAAGCTCCTGCAGTATACAAAGTCATTCAAACTAGCTGCACCTTTACCAGCTTTGATAACACTTTACTGATCAATCATTATAATCAAAACATACAATATATATTATTCTGAAATGGTCCAATCTGCAGAATGATTACTTTTACTTTGGTACTTTAAGTATATTTTGATGCTAATACTTTTTACTTTTTACTTGAGTGACATTTTGAATGCAGGACTTTTTCTTGTATTAGTATTCCTACACTGGTACTTCTACTTTTACCAAAGTACAACATCTGAGTACTTCTTCCACCTCTGTATGTTACAGTGAAATCATTCACCACATTCAGATTAAGGGGGAAACAATACAAACTGCCTGAGTGAGCTCTTAGCCCCTTTAACGAAAAACAATTGTGAGTCCTTTTTGACAAGACATGATAGCTAATATTATCTCTCTATATACTTCAAGCATCATATCTCTGTATTCAGGGTTTTGAAGTTGAGATATACCCCCAAAGAATGTAGATGAGCTTGATTTACTAACAATGCTATTTACACCCGGGTACTTTTACTTGATTAACATTTTTAATTGCAGGACTTTTACTTAACAGAGTATTCCTACACTCTGGTACTTCTACTTTTACCAAAGTACAACATCTGAGTACTTCTTCCACCTACAGTGAAGTCATTCAATCAACACATGTGAGTCCTTTTTACAAGACATGATAGATAATATTATCTCTATATTCAAGCATCCTATCTCTGTATTCAGGGTTTTGAAGTTGAGATAAACCCCCAAAAAATGGAGGTGAGCTTGATTTACTCTTCTCCTTCGGGCATGAATGATGACACCAGCAGTCAATTCAGAATATTTTTTATCAGTTATTTTTTGCAAAAAAAGGGCTAATTTTACACTTTTCCTCCTGAAATGTTGAAAGCTAGTGTAATTCCCAAAGTGAACAACTGAGGGAGACTCAGACCACTTCTTCAATACATTTTAACTGACTTTAAAATCCACATGATTTCTATTACTATAATGTATTTAAATGGCATACTAGCTATAAGGAAACAAGGGGGTGAAGAACAGGCAAACATTATTATTGAAATATGTGAAACACTGCATAGATGGAAATGTAATAAGACTTGTTTTGCAACGTGCAAAATTTAAAAAACACATATAAACCAGCATTACTCATGGCATATGCAAAAGACAATCTTAAATCGAGTCTAGAGTTTATGAGGTAGAAACATTCCTGGTATAAAATACTTCAGCAGTTACCTGATTAAACCCCTCAGCAGGACTGTGTGTGTGTGTGTGTGTGCTCTGCTGTTTGTGGTGCTGCACCTGTTTCATGAGCTCAGTGATTCCCAGCAAAGCCCCGCCCCCTCTAATCAGCAGACTAAGTGAAAACACCTGTGAGGGTCTGCAGGCTTTACTCACACTGTACCAGGCAAATATCACGCACACACATGTGCAATACATACTANGGGCAGCAAAGACAGGTCTTCTCTGTGTTAGAGTTTTACTCGCTACAGGGTGTACTTTGAGGGTTTTTTACTCTGCAGACCGTTTACATGCTTAACAACCTTCATAAAAAACACGGGGACGGGTAATAACCGGAAAAGCATGTTTGGGCCCTTTAAGCATTGTAGCTATTTATACCCGGGTGTTCTTGCTCTTTCTACAATGGCTTGGTAAGGTTACCTGAACATCAGGGACAAAAAACACCTGTGCTATATTGTGAACATGGCTGTAAGGTAATAAATGTCCCACAGACCCCCCTGTTGGAAGGGGGTTCATTAATCTGCCACAACAGTCGGAAAGAAGTTATGAAGATGAAGATACCAGACAAAATACCAGTAAACAGGAACTAAAAATAAATTATGTAATTGTGCCCCAATCACTCTATTTTGTCATGGTTATGGGTTTATGTTGATATTTTCCACTTTTATTTTGAAAAGTGTTCACCCCCACGTTATGTCTGTTACTTCCTGTCTTGTCTAGTTTTACTTCCTGTCTTTAGTTTCCCTCCGGTGCCTGATTGGCTGATTGTGTTCACCTGTGTTTCACCTCCCCTCTCCAGCTGTGTCTTGTCTTGTGATTACCCTCCTGTGTATTTATTGCTTTCCCTTGTCGTCAATCAATGTGACCTGCATGTTCCTGGCCGTGAGTTTGTTCTTGTTCCTTATTTCACCCGGTTAGTGTTTCTTAGTTTTATTATCAGCTTATGAATAAAGCTCGCTTTTTGTTAAAACCTGGATACCTGCCTTCCCTGTCTGTGTCTACTATTATCTTTTTATTTTTATTTCTGTTGTAGCCTACCTATGTTCACTTTGTTTTATGGGGTTTTATATTTTATATTATTGCATCGATTCAGTTGTCTTGTGTCTTATCTGTCAGAGAGAAACCATTATTTATTTTATTTGTATTATCATACATTTTACCTCCTTGTGTCTATTAACCTGATAAAATGTTATTTTGCTTCATGTACCTTTTTTTTTAAAGCTCTTAACAAATAATCTGAGGGGAATTTCTTGTTTATTTTTAACTTGTGATGTCATTTTGTAAAGCACTTTGAGCTGCATGTGTTGTATGAAAAGCGCTATATAAATAAAGCTTTATTATTAATATTGAGTACAATTTATTAAGTTGCTTTTCACAACTATTAACACATGTGCATTTCCTTTAATGAGTCATCCAAATGTCAGCTGTGAAAGAAAGCCAAGTTCAACTCCAAACTCACAGCTTTTAATTAAGATAAACCGCGGAGGCCAAAGGGTTTCTGCATGCTGTTTTGGCGGCTCTTTTATCCGTCTCTGACATCCATGAACAGCGCAGTGTGATCATGACAGGCTGAGAGGGGGGAAGCAGATGTACTGTGGCGATGATTCACTCGTCCACGTCTCCGCTCACTTCAGAGAGACTCTAATTGGCCGGGTGTCATCTAAATATGTCTGCAGTCTGCTGACTCTAAAACAATATCCCTGGGGCACACTTAGTCCCATTGTTCTTTATTTTTTCCGTCTTGGACTAAAAAAGGCAATATGTGTCTTTGCATAAACAAGGAGAGCTCGCTCCTTCCTTCCACCACCACCATCCAGCCTCACCCTGGAAATATGCCCGCTACACCCTCAGCACAGTCGCAGTGACGTTTCCACTGCCTCCATCTGACCTTCACTTAGGAATCTTTTACACTATTCCTGGATTTGTCTTGAAAAATAATGATGCAAGATCAACCCTACCATGGCTGTATGTCATATCTGAATCTAGGGTATAATGGGATTATATTTGCACATTGAGTCTCTCTGCCCTCTCCTCCTGCAGTTTACTGTAATGGATTTCTCATATGTCAGGGAGCCTCAGGCTGATCTGCCATTGACCATAGTTATTTCCTCCGTATAGTTGCTGAGGATTTAAATAAATCTGCATTTCAAGAAACTAAGAATGACTTATTTTAGCATCTCTGGTTTGATGCTTTATTCTAGGACAGATGACCAGAGCAGCAGCAGTCAGAGTTTAGAAGTATTCCAAATGCTGTTTACTTAGTTATTTTAATACCAGAAATCCTCTAATCCCGGTCTGCATCATCCTACATATCTGTCTACTGTAATAGATATACAATAAATAGGTTCATAAAAGTGCCATAACTTGACATTTAAGTCTGTGAAAAACATAACTGTAGTGGATATAATGCTATAAGGTTTCATAATAAGTGGGCCTTGATATGTTCCACTTGGTGTGAAAGAATGGGCCACTGTCAAACACCAAACCACTACTTCGTTTTCAACTGTGTTTTGACACAATGGATCCCATGTTGAACAGTGTTTGTGTAACTAAGTGTAAGAAGCTGTGAAGACGATATTGTGACAGTGTGTCCCTTCTTCTCTGCTCCCCCCGGCAGCCTGCGGATCACAGTGTGTTACAGTGAGGTCTGCAGGCAGCATCAGCACCGTCTGACTCCATCAGCAACGGCTCCAAGGATTCAAGAGTCCCTTTTTGTTGACACAGACATTAAAGCACAAAACACTGGCATGACAAGTCTTACATTTTGCAGGACAATTGATTTGTTTGTGGGCTGTAAACAGTGTTCTGTTCAAATGTATATTATACTGCCATGACTTGAAGGGCTGATGCCATCAGGGGTGGAGAAGATATCCTAGAAAAGAACAACACTGTAAAAATACATGAGAAACAAAACTCCTGTTTTAAAGACTTGAATTGCGGTAATAGTACTTCTAAAAGTTAATATTTGATTAAATAGTATTACTCGTTAAAGCAATAGTAGGAGCTTAAATTTGAGTATTTGACCCAAAACTAATGATTATTTTCCAATTAAAATAGTGAGAAATATAATCAAAGTTGCCCAGAGCCCAAAGTGACACCTTTGGTCTTCTGCACCTCAGGTTATTAAAAATAATTCAAAAAAAGAATGCTAAATGATAACATTTCTGTCAACCAATTACTCTTTTCAGCTCTTATTGTATAATACATGTTTTGTGTTCAACAATCTACTTTTGTAAAGAAACTAAATCTGTGTAAAGACTATTCCTTTGAATTGTAAAGTGACATGAGAATAAATTACTCAAGTAAATGCACCTCCAATTTGTAAATAAAGTAAATGTACTTTCCACCACTGTCAGGTAAGATACCCCACAGTAAGGCAAAGGACATCTACGATCCTCTGTTGGAAAAGTTGCTTTGATGACTTGTCTCTTCACCATAGCAGTGGCTCTGGTCACAGTAATAATGCAGGCTTCCCAGAGTTAATGTGGTAATGATTTATTGATGTTAAATGCTACACATAGCACCGTTACATCCACCGTAAGGAGTCACCGACAGGTTGGAAACGCCTGCTGTTTGAGTGAATATAAAACCAGAGGACTCGGAGAGGGCCACGCATGAGTGTTCAGTCATTTGCTTGCAAGATGTGTTTTTCACTTTTGTGATTGAAGAAATCCTTTATTTCAAAGGAAGAAAATAATACATTTGAAACAAGCAGACAAAGGACACGGGTCAAATCTGCAACACATATACACCTTGTCCTGTTAGCTTTTTAAAGTTACTGTGGTGGCTAAACAAGACACAATTAAACTCTCCAACATTATATCCTATTCAACAAGTCTCAGTAGTATGGCACCATTTTCCGGCTGTCAGAGTCCAGTGTTTCGTGATGAGACTATTTACAATAAAAAAGAAATCAACAACGAAACGTGTTTTAAAAATAGTGCTTGAAACAAGTGACTTGACGTAAAACTATGTACATACCTGTATTTGTCAAAGTTTGTTCGCCTTTATATACACATCTTTTTTTTCACATTTGTTAATAAGTCACATCAATCATATTAAATATAGCAAACATTTCCGCGGTAGTAAAAAGAAAGGGAAAGAAACGAGTCAATTGGAATGACATGGAACCACATGTGTATCACATTTCAACTTAAAACAATAATATTAATACCAATAGTAATGACATTATCTGAACAATTAAATGAAAATCTCTTTTCAGCATCTCAAAATATTTCTACTCTGCATCATTTTCCAGTCATTTGCTATGTACAAGAACACATTCAGACTTGTATCTTGCCAGTAGAGATCTCTTTTAATTCTCACATTTGGTTTTTCAGTGTTTGTCATTCTGTAACTGCTAGGAGACGCTGTGTAGACCTGGAAATACTGACCTGACATATCGCCAAGCTTTCTAACATTTAAAGGAAAAGTCTCACATTTTGTCAGGTGATTCAAATTAAGGGTTTCTTTATTTAAAAGAGTTCGTATTGGGTATTTTATTCAGCAAAAAAAGAAGTATAAGCTAATTTACTGACGTCTCTTTCCCAATGTAAGTCAATGGGAATACATCTGGGTGAGACTTATATTATTGGTTTATATATCAGCTCACAAGAATATTTCCCGAAGATGAAACAAGCAACCATTTGGTATTTCTGCTTGAAAAAAAAAAAAAAAAAAAAAAAATTCATCCATTTTCTTTTCATGATTTATCACGTGATCTACAGATAAAGTCATATTTAATTACTTAAATTGTGCTTCCACTGGTAGTAGTATGGTATTAGGGAGTATGTTATTTGCCCAGTAACACTCAATATTAACATAGTATATCTATTCTGTTTGTTTTTTGACTTTGACTGCAATATGCAATACAAAATGACTGGATTTGGCTTTTATTGCTTGTTACCCTAATGATTAGAATAGTGGCTATAAAGTGTTTGTACTGGGTGGATAATTTAGCGGGGAAAGAATAAGCTGATTAACAGACATCTCTTTCCCAGTGTAAGTCAAAGGGAAAAAGACTATTTGGGCCCAATGACGATGAAGTGTAGGACCACTGTTTGGCCACACATTTGCTTCAATGGCCGGCGCTCTGGGGCTTGGGGCAGACACATATAAATAACTGTTTCCATATCAGCTCACAAGAATCTCTCCCAAAGATGTCAGACTTTTCCTTAAAACTGTCTGGTTGCAATCCCTCAAAAGAGAAAGCGCAACCACTGCTTAGCTAAGAGGACGACGAAGCATCACATCTTCTTTTTTGTACAAGAGAACGTCTTACACATCAACTTCAAAACAATCAAGAATGCTTACTTGCTGCAGGACATTATTAATAAATACAGAAAACAGACTAAGGAAGTCAGTCGAGCAAAAATAAAATAAAGAAAAACTCCAGACGACCAAAAAGAATTCAAGTGGAGAGAGATGGAAATGATGCTGCTAACAATTATAGAGTGTTTGTGCTTGTGAGGACATTAACCCATCACCTGAAATGTGCCTCGAAATAATACAAGTAAACGCAGACAGGTCCATGGAGCATCAGGAGCTTCAGAGATAAACACGTTGTTATCCCCCACTAAACATCTGCATTATAAGGTGGGTGCTTGAAATAAAGTGCAGGATATTTCGAGCCATAATGTCCATATTCTAGACTTATTTTTCAAACAAATATGGATTAATCTTCTTCTTGACGAGTTCAACAAATAAATCACTGAGAGATTACATTCTTGTAGCACGGAGGAAAAGTATGAGCGATGCCATGGATTTGCTCGGACAGGGATAAAGGGGGGTTTATAATGCGTTCAGATACAAAGCAAACCAATTGACTGTAAAACTATATTTGAATAAAGGAAATCTGAAAAGCCACAATAATCACTGCATTTGATGTTTTTCAGATATTAATAATACTCTGTACATTCATGAATTGGAGATGGACCACCACCTGTCTGCACTGTGGTTTCTCTGCACTGTGGTTTCTATGCGCCAATTGATTAATTGGCCTTTAAGATTTCAGAAAATTAACTAAATCAGATTTGTACATGACTTCTCCAAATGTAAATTCAATTTAGTTCCATAAAGGTCAAAGAAAACCAGCAAATGCTTATATTTGAGGGGCTGGAACGAGCATGTGTTTTTGCTGGTTTTGGTATTTTTGCTTGAAAAATGACTTTAAATTATTAATAAATGTTCTGTTAATTGATGTATCCCTTTATCTACAGAAAAGTGATATTTATTTACTTAAAGGGGACCTATCATGCAAAATGCACTTTTGTACGTCTTTCATACATGAATATGTGTCCCTGGTGTGTCAGGGATCTCACTAAGTGTCAGGAAACACAACCCTCTCTCTTTTCCTCCATACCCAAATCTCTAAAAACGGGGCTGCAACGGATCTGATACAGACTTTGAAATTGTTCTGACGTCAGAAACAAGGAGCTCCACCTATATGGGCAACTCTCCACCAATCAGGGGAATGAGAGGTTGCTGTGGCATGGTAACAGCATGGTAACATGACGCTCGTGCCTCGCCCCCCTCCTTTGCAGGGGGGCGTGGTCAGCTGCAGTTCATTTGCCACAGAATCAGCCCTTGTGAAAACAGGGCTGGAAAAGAGCAAATAGATCGAAATGAGGCATGGCTAAAATGCATGATCTGTTTGGTATTTTGAAAAAAAAAACTTCGCAGACATGTTTTATATAGGTATGGCCCTACAATATATTATTCAAATATAGCATGATAGGTCCACTTTAAAAACTTGGCTTCCACTGGTAAACTGGAATATGCCCTTTGTACAGTAACACTCAATATTGATCCAGTATATCTGTTATTTGTGATTTACACATACAATTTCAAACAAAAACCTACATGAAATGACGAATGTGCCTTCAGATTGAAATATAGAATAATGCACATGTTTGCCTCCAACTCTAAATTCCTGTTGCATCCAAGCGCAGATTTGTGAAACTCATCTTTAAAAACGCTCTCTGTTTTACTTCACATAAACTCAACTGAGCACTCTTGACTGCATTATTGTAAACAAAGGACTCGTATGATAATATGACTTGAAATACAACACAATGATCCCCCCCCGCACCCCCCCTCCCTCACACAGACACATGAAATATTACAAATTAGAAACGAGAGAAAGAAAACAGAAACAAACAGGCCTACGTTTGTTCAGCTCTGTTGGTGGTGTACTCTAGGTGTGTATAAGGCTGGTCCAGTCTGTGTGTTTCTGGCCGTTCACAGAGTGCTGCTCAGCGGGTCAGAGGTAGAAGCCGGTGGCGGGGGGGTCGGGGAGGCCGGACAGAGTGTCAGGGGGCATCTGGACAGCAGGGGGCGCCACTCCGTTTCTATTGGGCAGAGCAATGCCTGCTGGGTAAGTGTTGTTCAGGATGCAGCCGTTCTCCATCTGCAGGGAGAGAGAGGAGACATCGTGAAACACTCAGCTGGAGGAAAGCTCAGATCCTACACTTAATAATAATAAAAAAATAAAAATAATAATAATACGTTTATTTAGTATAGCACCTTTCACATAAATAGAATTCACAAAGTGCTTCACAAGAAAGAACAACAGTTCAAATGAAGACCACAGAAACATGAATACAATAACAACATGAGGCAGAAGTAGAATAAGTAGAAGTAGCAAGGCTAAATTGTTCAAATAAAGTATTGGGATTAAAAAAATACTTAAGTATCAGAATCAAAAGTACTTGTTTCGTATATTCGTCCAATTCAAAATCAATTGTATGACACACTGGATTGTAATTATTGATGCATTCATGTCCATCATAACGGTGGGGCTAATTTGTGCTACTTTGTTTGAACCTATAATTTTATGTCAATGATGTCATTGATTTAGATTTCATATTAGTTAATATTTTGAGTATGTCAAGTAAGGGGTGAGTAAGAGTAGAGGTATACATTTGCAAAATACTTAAAGTAGAATTTTTAGTACGTCATTACGTCGCACTAATGGAATGACAACATACAGTTATATGTGGAATAAGTGAAAGCAATGTCAAAACAAAACGTCTAAATTGAGCCTGCATTATGTAGGTTTTACATTAAAATATGTATATTTGTATTGGAAGAATGACAGAAATCAAACGTATTATCAGAAATTGTAAGTGTAGGACTCATGAGATGTCTCGTGAGATGTTAAATCTGAAGGGTCTGTCAGTGAGAGAAATGTCACGGCTGTCTGCCCGTTGCATTTGGAAGATATCATGTTTGAAATGATGACAGGTCTCCCTGCAGGTAGCACAGCTGGTGATACGAGGCCAACCGTTGGAATACAAAGGTCAGAGAGAGACCAAAACCATTATGACTCATCCTCTGCGTGTCATGAATATTCACAGCACATTTGACAAGAAGATGTCATTATCTGTCACTTCCTCAGAAACCAGTGCAGTTAAATAAAAAGTATGCATATTGTCAAAAAAACGGATTCAACTCTGCAATCATGAAGCTTTTACCAAATTCCACTACTGTATGTCTTACTCAAAAGTCCAAATACTTTTATAATAATCAAAGTAAAGTTGCAATAAAGATTAAATGTATTCATGATTCCTTAAATTTGCCATTTTTCTCTTTATTGTTTGGTCTTTAAAACATCAGAAAAGTTGACAATTTAATTTCTTGTTTGGTTCGACCAACAGTTCAAAACTCAAACAGATTCCATTTGTTTTATTTTTAAACCCGAGAAAACCAACAAAAATATTATATTTAAAAGGTGGGGTAGGTCATTTTGGAGAAACCAGCTCGAGTGCGCTAGAATTTGAAAATACACAACCGGAAAAAAATCTGCCACTTCCTTACAGAGCCCCTCCTCCAACGCCCCTCCTCCAACACCTCGCACATGACCAATGAGGGCACGAGATAAGTTTGTGCATAGATTGAAGGCTGACAGGCAGGTAGGCCATCCAGTTACTTTAGCCGGGCCGGCTCAGATGATTGGTCGTGCTTTTTACAGCGCCACGGCTTCCACAGATGAACTTTTTTATGTATTTATTGTCAAAGCATTTTATTTATTTATTGCTATCGGGATGTTAAGAGCATTCCATGGAATATAACAAAAAGTGTTTCTGAAGTGAATTACCTACCCCACCTTTAAGAACATGGAAACATTATATGCCTGGTCTTTTTACTTGGGATATTACTAAAACGATACCCATTAATTTAGTTTGTTCAGCTTTCGATTAATAGTTAAAGCTCTAGACAAAACTACTGAACTGAGCCCCAGAGTTAGAGTAGGAAGCATGTAACTAAAAGCATAATCATAACAATGATAATTTAAAAAAGTTTTGAAAAGCATCTCCCGAACAATAGGGGTGATTTTACGGCTAGATTCTATTATAATCAATTTTTGGCTAAGAGCATGGGTTTCAGCTCAAAAGGCAACATTTGCCCCCTTCCCTCTGACCCAAAGCCTAGAAAACAAACATCCATGCTCAAACCCAATCGCCATGTCAGTGTTTCAGCGTCCTCACCTTGTTGGGGCTGGGGTCATGAGGGATCTCGGGGGTCACCATGCCGTAGGGGTCCAGTTGCCGGCAGGGCTTGCCCACCCCGAGGATCTGCTCCAGGGAGGCGTTGGGGGGCGGGCACTGCGACAGGCTGGAGATGACCTGCGCCAGAGGAACTGGGATCTGCTCTTGCTGCCGCTTGTGGTTCATCCCCTGGAAGGATGGCACCGTGGACTCGGCCCCGTGCTGATGTCCGCTCCTCCCAAACAAACTGCTTCCACTGATAGCGTAATCCACATTGTCCATATCAGGCAAACTATAATCCATGCAGGCGTCCAGCGAGGTGTTAGTCGGAGGTTTTTGTCCGTTATCGAGGCAGGAGGTGCTGCCCAG
Source organism: Notothenia coriiceps (assembly GCF_000735185.1). Taxonomy (NCBI): domain Eukaryota; kingdom Metazoa; phylum Chordata; class Actinopteri; order Perciformes; family Nototheniidae; genus Notothenia; species Notothenia coriiceps. The sequence continues at coordinate 393,691 of NW_011336470.1, read as the reverse complement.
ACCCTCGCTGAACCTGTAGTCCTGCCACTGGGATTTTCCAGCCGAGTGGGCCTTGCTGGAGTGGCCACACATGCCGTTAAGATTGGCGGGCTTGGGTTGCACGTGGCACTGCTGATGGTTCTGCACCCTGGGCTGCTGGAGCTGCTGCTGCTGCTGGAGGAAGAGCGGATGCTGATGCAGCTCTCCCTGCAGCTCTGTGGCCTTTCCATTGAAAATAGTCTGTTGGGTTTTATAGTGTTGTATCCCTGCATTGACTAGAATGTCTGTGGCTGTCCATTGTCCATTTCTGATTGGTGGATTTTGCCCCATCATGTCTCCGTTTACTACCGTGTTGTTAGCCATGTGGTTGCTCTGCTGCACCCAGTTGTGCGTTACTTTACCTGGACGCATGTTGAGGTGCTGCTGCATCTGTTGGGACAGCTGCAGGATGGGGGCCTGCCCCACCACAGGGGGCTTGTGGGGAGAATACTGCATTTGACCGTTAGCGTGAGGAGCGGGATTACCTTCAGGTAGCGACACGGTTGTGACTGTCGCCGAGGCAGTACTGGGAGGCGCCTGTCCTCCGAGCTCAGTGGACTCGGTCTTCCCCTCTAAGGAGTCGTAGATATACGAGAGGATCTCATCGTTCGTCAGCAGGTCGTCCAAGGTGGGCACGCGTTCGGGGTCCATCTCCACTCGGATCATCCGCTCGTCCAGCAGCAGCAGCTCCAGGTCTTCAGCGCTCAGACCGAGGCCTTCCAGAGCTCCAAACAGATCTCCGTTCGAACAGCCCGCCTCTTCTGAATCCACGACCCCATGGCCCTCCAGAGAGAGCGAGTCCAGAGTGGCCAGCAGGGGGTCAAAGCTGGTTCCTGGCTCTGTGTTGCCTGGACCCAGATCCCCGTTGCTCGGCTCGTCCCATCTGCTTTGCAAACTGGAGGGTTCCGAGTCGGAGAAGCCCATTTGGTCCCCAAAGAAGCTGTGGAAAGACATTTTGGGCTCCAGGGCCGGCTGGCAAACGTACACAGACTCATCCTGACTCATGAGCGCCCCCAAAAGAGAGCCAGGGTCCAGCCCGTCTCTCAACAGCCTTTCTGTCCGGCTCTTCTTCGACTTACTACAGTTTTTCTCCTGGCTCCCGTCTCTGAAGGCTGCGATGGGATGGTTGGACTGGTAGAGCAGGGCCTCTCCTGTAGCGTAGGTGAAGGGCAGATGCATGGAGCGCTTACGCAGGTGTTCTCCACCCTCTTCATCCCTATGACGACACAGAAATAACCATTTAATTAACAGCTTTTGTTTCTGGCATAGTTGGTATGGTGCTTACCCACTTTTCTACGATTGAAGTTGTCATATAAGTGTCATTCGAGTTGCATGTTTTTAATGATTTAACCATCTTATTTTTGTAGTGACTTTATATCTGTCCAGACACTACAGATAAAAAAATCACCTCTTGGCTAACTCTGGCACATTAACAGAAATGTCTATCAATGTACACTGTCCTGTGAAATGAACAAATAACATCAATTCTGATGTCTAACTTTGCTATTTGGAAAACAAACAGTGCAAAGGTAATTGCTGGTCAAACACGAAATATTGCTTCTTGCTCGGAGAAGATTATCGTCATCAGATAGAAAGTCGATGGGGTCTTTTCTTATATAAAAAAATGGACGTATGTGTCACATCGTAACTGAAACTATATATGCTTATATACATGAAATAAATTCCTTGCATACATCAAAACACATGTCTCCCTATCGAAACATTGTTATTGTATTAAGATTTAGTTCCTGCCAATTTGTTTTTGATGGTAAATTGTATTGAATTACAAACCAACATAAATAGATATTAAACATACAGAAGAGGCCTCTGGGTGGCGATGATGTAGTCCGGCTTGCCGTTCTTGTACACCAGTCTGGCGTTGGCCTGGACCCACTTCCAGAGATTCTCCTTCGTGAGGAGCCTGAACACTGTCAGACCACTCTCTCCCGTCTTCATCACTAAACATATTCAACACAAACAGTTCAAATGAGTGAACTTTACCACAACAATAACATTCACCTGCTGAAAGTACTTGATTTCAGTAATGACTGAGTCCAAATATGAAGTTTTGCATATTGGTGGCTCTAAAAGACATTGATAGGTTCTGAATGAGTTGATGCTACAGCCGAGTTCATGCACAAACATGATTGTAAGCATATGTTATTGCATTTAGGCATTAGATTTACCAGCAGCAAGTGAAAGTTGGCTGGCAGATGGCAAAGTAAGGTGGATTGAATCACACAAAAATTAGCGATCAGTGCTAGCCACAAGAAAAATCGAATGAAATGTTCTTTTAAATCTAGCGAATAGAAATATATGCGTGACAGCAGACCACAGTGTTGGATAGATGACCCAACTATCTAACTAATTAACTCACTGACTGACTAACTAACTAACTAACTAGCTCACTGACATTCTTGGAAGCTATTAGGAAGTAGTAATGTGCATTCACTGCATTATGTGTTAAATTACTGAGGGTAAAGAAGTTCTAAATTGGATTGAAGAGCAGCACTTAGACAAGTTATCAATCAGTATGGCAGTGGGGTGTTTTCTTTATTCCTTTTGTATACAAATAGTAATATAACATAATATTAGTATTTTTTATTATGCTACGCAGAAAGGAGGAGATCAATGGGCCCCTCATTTTGAAGTTGTATCTGTTTCCACCTCCTGATTAACCCACACTGCTGCAGTGAGGGAGAGTGGTCTGCTCCATGTCTGACCTCTGAGTGTTTGTGTGTTGCTGCTGCTGCTGCATGGATCATGGCTGATGCTTTGCTTATGCAGTGGATTTGTGGGCCCTATCCTCTGCGCTGGCAGCCGTACAGCTTTGCTCAATCTGCTCCGTAATCCAGCGGGATTACTTGCGAAAGCGGTTTGAACTCTCTGACCAGGTTTGGCCAGACCGCCTCAACTTTATTGAGGGGACTAAATCTAAAATAGCAGCAGGATTCTGTCAGATAAACATCCAAGATGAAGGGACTCTTACTACCAATACTCGCTTCGTTATTGAACAGCTTCAGACGACCCAAAACACATCTCTTTAGGGCCACCTTAAAACTGTGTTCACATGCAGCCAATGGCATTGGGAGGCTCTAGTACTGTAACAAAGTAATTGAAGAATTCTGTTTTTGGCAGCTTATTTAAAATAATGTAGACGAGCACCATCAAAAAGACTAAGTGGAGAGGATGCAGAGGCCCTTTCTCCACTTTCAAATGTAGGTTGGTAAAAACTTGAATTGCTAAACTACCTTTAATAATGTGATTGGAGACTTCCCAATTATCACAGAAAAACTCTTTCCTAACTAATACATGGCAAACACTTCCAGTTAAATATTTAGGTTGGCTTTTATAAAAAAACACGCTATTAGACCTTTTTTTAACATGTTATCGTATTGCCCCAGGAGAGAGAGTTGAAAGGAAATGAGAGAGAAAGAGATGCAACAACCCCCCCCCCCCCCACCTCAGACTGGAAGGTTGGTGGTGGCGTTCAAATGGTCGTGCTCCATCGACACTCAGACTGGGAAGGTTGTGGGTTCATGGTCAGTGTCATCGCCCCCTGAACCACAGCAGCCCACTCACAGCACTTACTTCTGACATGGTTTTCTGCGCAGTGCAACATATCAGCTGCATGGATGAACTGATAGCCGGATCCTCGTACCCGCAGCTCGGCCTCTGTGTAGCCCAGCACTATCTTCCCCCTGTGCAAAAAAACACCATCATTCATATTCAAAACCTTATCCATGGTACACACCACATCTAACATCAACATCTAATGAATGATCTCATAGGTAGTGCAGACAAATACACAGCAGGAAAAGAAAACTACACCTGCTCTTGTCATCATCTCACGCGTTGGCTTACTAAATGTAACATTGATTTCAGGCATAGTTGTTTAATTCTAAAAAAGATAATCAAGTGACAAAGCTAGAAGATGTCCCCCATTATGTTCCTGTTGCATGCCAGCGTCTTACTTAGCATCACAGGCCATGGGAGTGAAGTCCAGCTTGTGTTTGGTTCTGAAGATCATGTTCTTGGTCCTGATCTCCAGGATGGATGGAGGCTGCAGAGGAGTCGCAATGGTGAAGAGGGCGAGCTGAGGGGGGGCCTTTCCTCCGTTTTCCTGCCGCTGGTTCTGTCCCTGCAGAAACTTCAGTCTGCCCTGGATGTTCAAAGCCTGCAGACAAAGAAAAACAAATCAAGTCCTTGAATTTTGTTTACATGTGAGGGACTGCAGAGCCTCTGACATGATTCCAACGGTTGTCAACTCTTTTAAAAACATTGTAGTGATGCTAGTCAAGTTTATATAATCTGTAAGAGCCACGTGTCTTATTTATTGTGTTTTTTAAGAGCCTTGGGAGGGCATGACTGGGATGGTGCATGTGTCATTGTTATAATTGCGAGAGTGGAGTTAAGAGTCCTTGCAGCCAACAGGTCAAAGTCATTTTAAAAGTTTCAAGTATCAAGCTCTGGTAAAGAAATAAGGCTTTGGTCTGCATGTTTTTATTTAACTCACCAGAAAGCCGGAGGAGTTGTCCAGCAGGCAGCGAAAGCGACACACAAAGGTCCTCTCCAGGAAGGACGAGTTCTCTGGAGGAAGCTGCTCAGGGTTGTAGGTGACCACGGCTGAGCTGCTGTCTGGTTCAATCTCTGGAGTTACAAACAATATGATCTTCTGTTAGTGGCCATTTCTATATAGTAAACAATTCAACTTGAAAATTTGGCTTTAAAACCCACAATCTAACAATCCCAGCTTTGAATCGCTCTGTATTTGCAACATAATGCACTTTTATAAACTAGGCAATCAAAAGGACACCTAGCTCACACATTGAGTTTGACAATATGTCACATTATATAAGCTTAAGGTGGTCTAAATATTAGTTTATACACCTCTATAGCAAAGACCTTTCATCTATACATAGCACAGTGAAGCAGTGTTTTTCTGATGTGTTCAAAGGCCTTAATAATGTCTCAAATGTAAACATGTAGAGATGTTGTAGTATTAAACCACACCATGCTGCCCTCTGTATCAACTCTTCAGCTGGACTATAATCTTGTCTCGTCAGCAGCCCTCCATTGTATGAAATGCAGTTATGTAACGAGGCCTGGAGCAGCCTCGGCCTTCACTCTGACTGACAGCCTTGGTTCAGTCAGAGGGGGGACGGGGGACAGCTTCTGGGTGCAGGACCAGGTGAGCTGTCTCAGAGCTTTGGCTCTAAACACATTGCTCTGAACCAAAGCACATAGACGTAAGCATCTTAAAACCCAAATACAGATCTTGCACTACTCCTACCTCCTAAGCCAGAGTGAAGATTACTGGGTCACATGACTTGTCCTGAGGATGGTCTTCTAGCTTAGCGCCTAAAACTGTGTGTACTTAACCGCTTCGTATTGATGTCCAAATGGGTTTGCAGAGTGCCGTGTGTTAAACATTGGTGCAGTTTTACTGAAACATACAGAAACCTTTAAACTCAATGTGTAACTTTAGCAGGCTAATTGAATGTATTAGCAAATATTTCAAAAAGAACAATAATGAAGTTGTTATTAAAATCAGATTTATAGTATGAGTAAGTTGTAGAAGTTTGTGATTATGCAAAAATAGTTAATGTATATTCAAACAATTGTTGTAATACATTAAAAAATGCCCAAAAATATCTACAATCATTACATATTTAAGAGTCTTTTCTACATGAAATAAATCATTTTAGGAACCCTTTTCAGAAATCTAATTCATCCCAACAAACCAACTTCCTCACACATCTGTTAAAGCTTCAGTCTAGTGTGCGTGAGTTATCCTGCAGTGGGAGAGAGGGATCACCTTGGGGGGAGTCCTTGGTGATGGCAGGAGGGTTTAAAGCCCAGTGGAGGTTTCTCCTGAGCTCCTGCTGGTCCTCCGTATGGACCAGCTCGTACACACTCTGGTGCATCACATCCGTCTGAGGAACAACGAGGAGAAGAAGAGTTATCTTTTACCAAAAATAAACATGCTTTTTCCACACAGGATGTGGAAAAAGTATACACATTTTAAAGTTATAGTGTGGCTCATCATTTTATACAATAGTCTAAGTGGCCAAACTGAAGCATACACAACTTTCAGGGCAGTCATGTGATGCTTTGGAACATTATTTTTCCTTCTATGTTCATTTTTTTTGCCGCTGCTTTTAATTGAACTATTCACATCTTAAACTGCATAACTTTTATCCATGTATTTTTTATTTTAATGTTTATTTTATTTTATTTTTAATGACTGATTTTAAATGCCATTTTCTTAATGTCTTTCATTTTTTGTAAATCACTTTGAATTGCCTTGTGTTGAAAGGTGTTATATAAATAAACTTGCCTTGCCTTGATCATGGTGTACTTTTAATTTCGAAAAGGTGAATCAACCTTCAACCACTTAAAAATGTGCTAAAAGTTGTACATTTCAACAAAAGCAAAAAGGGTATTTCTTTTGAGCCGGGAACCGAGCAGCTAGGAGGACAGTTTAATGGAAACGCTAGCTATTTTTTCTTCAACACTGCAGTTTAACTTTTTTGGTTTCATGTCCGATTTTTGGTTTCATGTCCGATTTTTGGTTTCATGCCCGATACAACCCTGTTTGCAGTGCTCTTCATAAATCTATGTGTTGCATGTTACGGATAATCTTGGAAATAGTTGCTAGTTAGTTATCAGAGTATGCTACTCAACACTTCTCCCATAAGCCCTTTGGTGTGTGTGTCTGCAGCTGGAGGAAACTCTCCCTGTAGTGTGTACTTCTTTCCAACTTGAGTGCACAGGTACTCTCCTGAGCGGGGGTGCAGAGATGTGTTATTCACTGCAGCCCTCTGCTGTGCCTGGTGTGTGTTTTTTTTACCAAAGGCCGAGTTATAAATAGGTTGGGTCTTTTTGCTGCTGTTTGAGCCTCCGCACCATGCAGGGAGCGGACCGATGGATCAAACCGACCCCCGAGCCGCTCCCAGCAGACGCTGCACGCAACCCATCCATCAAACCATCCAAGCTGTCAATCAGTTTGGTAAAAAAGCGTCTGGGTGCTCTTGTTTTTTTGCCTCTAAGGATCCCTATTCTCCTAAAAATGTAAGCTGTAATGCATTGATGAAGTTAAATGATGGCTAAGTTAGATGTTATCATTTCTAATTTCTTCAAAACATTAAGAATGGGGCTGTATTTCTTTATTTTTTCACTTCTTTATTTAGAAGACAGTTAAGGACATTTCACCAGTTCCAATGAAATATACTTGCAGTTACAGGGAGTAGTAGACATGTGCAATAAGGGAACAGTGTACATTGAAACCTTCTCATTGTCCTCTTTCTTTTCTGATGTGCATCTCATACAAGGTTGGGGCTGTATTTCTATGTCTGATTTTATTTTCTTGTTGGTTTTGAGACAATTATTGGAGATGATAGAAGTCAGAGGCATAGAAAAAGACTTTACCTGGTGGAAGCCCAAGTAATCGGCGATGGTGTGAGAGCAGTAGAAGATGGTCCCACCGGCAGTGAGAACCATCACGAAACCATTCAGAGCCTGTGGGTCAAACAAAGGATGCACACACAGTTAGCAGAGACACTTACTTCTCATTGTGTGGGAGCTTTCAGTTCAGGAAATGGCAAAACCAAAATATTGTATTTGAAAGGTTGGTTACAGTGATCTTTATAATTCTTGATCATTTCAGGTTTTCAGAACAGGAAGAGAAAGCCAACTCGTTTCTTTCCCTTCATATTCTCTTAATGCTTTGATACTGACGAAGCAAAAACAAGAAGGAGGTATAGGAGACACAAGTGAACAGATATGGGGCAACTTATTTAGTGTCAAAGCCAGCATCCATTACAGATGAGGTGTCGCGATGACAATCTTCAGTCCAACAATAAAACCCACACTTTTATAATGCAGTGTTCCAGATGTGGAATAGAATTGACTGGAGGCACAATACAAGAGGATGTTAGTCATAAAGATATATGAAGCGCATGGGCATACATATATAATGTACAACCCGTCAGCCCTTTGCATTTATAACCTTTTTATTGATATGAATTATTAACATTTCTTCTATTTCTGTAAAGAAATGTAGTCTCTTCCATTTTCTTTGGTACAGCTGCAGCGTTGATATTCAGGTCTGTGATGTTTGAGGAGATAGGAGCACTACAATAAAATAACCTATTGAATCAGAAATGGAAGGAAGTAAGGAAGTAAGGAAGGAAGGAAGGAAGGAAGGAAGGAGGAAAGGGAAGCATGTGAGGTGAAATGGAGCACGTTCATTGTTTCTCTTCAAAGGGGAACAGCTGGTCAAATATTTCCACTTCACTAGACACACACGTGCCCTCCCCCTGTATGCTTACACAACATAGCATAAACAAACACACAAACAGACGTGTACACAAACAACAACAGCCTAACGCACAAGCACCTCTTTGCTAAATCGTCCTACAGGATGCAGGGATGACTAATGCTGTTCTCATTATACACCAGTGATTCACCGCAATGATCTGCCACACTAAACACAAAAGGTCAACGTTGAATATACATTGTGTTTAATGACATCAGAAATAACCTTCATTTGTTTTAAGCTCTTATGTCATTTCTTGTGAACGTTTGTTCAAATTCTGCAAAACGCTCTGCCGCTGCTGGAACCCGATGAGATGTGAAAAGCCGTCAGAAACGAAGCCAAATTAGACAGTACTCATGTGCACCCGTTAACCTCCCAGCTGCAAATGATTTGATGCAGTCATGAGTATGAGCATAACTGATGGCTAGAAGAGGGAAAACAAGTGTACAGTTTTCTTTTTGAAGCAGGTTATTGTCAATTTGCAATGACTATATCAGAGGAGAAGCACAATTAGGATTCAAGGCTTTTATTATGTACACAGCTACAGTGCAGTTATGACAATGAGATTCTTAGGTCACATGCTCCTCCAACAGTATAAAACATGTACTTTCTTCTGAGTGTGAATAATTGACATGCTCACAGCTCCTCCATAATTCACCAGCGTCTGATGCTGAAGAACAGCAAAGAAGCTCAGACTCGGCTTCAGAAATAACCCTTACATTCCTCAGCCTTTGAACTGCTCTCTGTCCATCTCCCCTCTCCTCCCGACGTTTAAGGGGAGGAGGAGGAGGAGGAGGAGGAAGAGGCCCCCCTGTGGAGCCCTTCCTCGCCTTTTCTCCAAAGAGCTTTCGTTTCTCGTTACTAACAGGCCGGGGAAATGCAGGCGGATCGTAATAGTGAAACCTCCCTGCTCTGTCGGGCATGGCAGGCTGTTTCCTCTCTTGTCCTGGAATGCCAGTGTGATGCACATTGGGGGGAACTGGACTGGAAAATCAATGACTCCGGCAGATCCCAAAAAGATCTGGCAGGCAAGTGAGCGAGCGCTCCGATCCGTCACACATGCAGAGCAAAGGGCCAACAACCGCCGCCAGGAGAGGCTGTTTGTTCTCTCCGGTTTAAATAGAGTAGTAAACAGGACGCCAGATGGCCCTTTTCTTAAAAAGCTGAACTGTGACCTGAAAGTCCAGCGAAACACACTGTATTCATCTTGAACCAGACGTTCCCAGAGATAATTCACCAACAAAGAGTATGTGGATTGAAGTCATTGTCTACTCAACATTCATTATTCATTCATTAATCATAACAGCCTCCAGGAGGATTTTTACTGGAATGCATTTACAAAAATATTAGCATGTCAAAATTGTACGTCTTACCATTCTTTGCTACTTTCTCCTACTACTATACTTCTTGTACTCCACTGCCATTTAGAGGTTGATATTGACCTTTTTACCTCACTAGAACAAAATATAATCAATCACTAATCCTGATTATAATCACTCTGATCTAAAAACCAGACCAACTAAGAAAGATAGCCCGTCTCCATTGTCTAAATTAAGCTAAGCTAACCAACTGCTGACTATCCTCTTACAGCTTATCACACACACACACACACACACACACACACACACACACACACACACACACACACACACACACACACACACACACACACACACACAGGGCTGTATTGATCTTTTCAAATATTTCACAAATGTCAAACTATTCCTCCTGAGCATAACTGACAGGAATGATGGCTGACATTACAGAAATATGACCCGAGATGTTAAAATAAACCCATAGGTATTTCCTTGGAGGATAACACTGATAATACAAAATAATACAAAATCCAATTCACATGTGATTTCACGACTAAAGGGCTGAAATATGGTCTTTGAATCATATCATGCTTTAAATATCACATTTCTAGTCAAACGGAATCCACATTTGGTCTGAAATGATTTTGTGGTGTGGTTATAACAAGCGTAGAGCTCTTGATGTCACAACGGAGTAGGACTGGGCTTCTCTTGTAGCTATCAGTCGAGCAGCAGACCGGCCTGTCTAACAGACTCCTGTTTGACGAGGACAGATCGACTCTCAGCCCTGAGCCTCTGTCATTGGCCTAAATACATTTTGGGCATTTGTCGGGAACAAAAACAGAGACAGGACAACGACCCAGTCACACAAATTAGATCAGTCCATAAACAATCACTCCCCCCTAAAACATATTGAACCGGGCTTTGGTTGTGTTGGCTACAAATAATCTCAGCTATTGAATCCAAATGAAACAGCAAAAAAAGCAAAATGGCACCGTGTCTTTTGCTCCTCTCAAACTCTGCCTTCTTTCCCGCTTTATTTGAGTGTTTGTTTACTTTTCCTGGAGGAGCCTGTGACCTAAGAATGTCATTGTAATAACTACACTGTAGCTATGTACAATAAAAGCCTTGAGCCTTGAACTGACCTGCAGCAGTAGTTCACCCTCAGGAATCTTTGCCTCCACCGCTCCTGCTGTTTTGCTGTCATCATCTTTTCCAGAGGCTGGAGTCACTCCGTTCAGGGCCACTGTGGAGAGGGGGGGGGGGAGAGAGAGAGAGGGAAGAGAGAGAGAGAGAGGAGAGAGAGAGAGAGGAGAGAGAGGAGGGAGAGGAGAGAGAGGAGGGAGAGGAGAAAGAGGAGAGAG
>NW_011336470.1:375955-382587 GCF_000735185.1 Notothenia coriiceps | reverse complement strand
GAAAGAGAGAGAGAGGGAAGAGAGGGAAGAGAGAGAGGGAAGAGAGAGAGAGAGGGAAGAGAGAGGGAAGAGAGAGAGAGATAGGGGAGAGAGAGAGAGGGAAGAGAGAGAGAGAGAGAGAGAGAGAGAGAGGGAAGAGAGAGAGGGTAGAGAGAGAGAGAGACAGAGAGAGAGGGAAGAGAGAGAGAGGAGAGAGAGAGGGAGAGAGAGAGAGAGAGAGAGGGAAGAGAGAGAGAGAGGGAAGAGAGAGAGAAAAGAGAGAGAGGGAAGAGAGAGAGAGAAAAGAGAGAGAGGGAGAGAGAGAGGGAAGAGAGAGACATAGAGAGAGGGAAGAGAGAGAGAGGAGAGAGAGAGAGAGGGAAGAGAGAGAGAGGGAGAGAGAGAGAGAGAGAGAGAGAGAGAGAGAGAGAGAGAGAGAGAGAGAGAGGGAGGGGAGAGAGAGAGAGAGGTTTTTATTCCTGAGATAATGTTTGCAAAGCACTGCTGTGACTGTCAGGTCGCCTCATGTATCGTAAGCTGAAGATGCTGCCTGCACACCCGACCCCGGCTCATTAAACATTCATCACATGATTTGAAAGTCTGACTCACCAAATACAGACCTTTCATATTGCCTTGTTTTAAATGGGAACGATATGACATCAGTGATATATATCAGAACAGAAAAACAAACGTCTTGCTGTTGTTTCAGTCAGAGAACTTCTCTATCCCTAAAGCTTTACAACATGGTGGGGTTTGGTGTATATCATTACTAAGGACATGCATGAATGTCAGCCTTTGACATCCTTATAGTGACACAAACTGGATGAATAAAATATAAAGTGCAATTATTTTGACAATCAATTAAAAATGGGTTTTTTCTATTACCGAATTTCAGCCTCTCAACGAATAGCATTTGCTTCATTGTCATATCTGATAGTAAAATAAACGTTAAACTCAATTGTGAGACATATTGACACTTTTTAAGCAAAACAGTCAATTATGTGACGGAATAATCAGTGGTTGATCAATTTAATGAATTTAAATACTTTCTTTTAAATCAAATTTTGAAAGACAAGAAAAAGTACTGAAATGATGGTTTGAAAATAAACATAGCAACAGTAGAGAGGCCATGTGTTCATGTGTAGCTCATATTTATTTGAAAACAAAACAAGCTCTTATTTAGTGCTTTATACTTATTACTGTATCTTCTCAACTTCATCAAATTTGTAAGCAGAGCTTGTACCAAAGTTACCAAATCATTCATCAACAAAATGTAGTAGCAGTACATACATCTTCGTATGTGAAATCGAACATATTATTTTTTAAATACATTGTACCAAAGAACATGACGGTAGAGCAGAGCTTTGGAGAAAAGCTTCCCGTTTTTCCCAGAAATCATTTGTTGCCACTTTCAAGTGAGATGAGTCCCACCTGTCCCCTGCTCCTCCCCCCTCCCCCACCCTGTCTTCCCATTGGCTGCTGGCTCCAGCTGTTCTCCTCCTAGTGGGATTCTCCTTTTTCCCAGCGTTTCTGGTTTTGAGCTCTGGTTCCCAAGGCTGTGGAGCGGTTAGCAGGCTGCTGGGTTAAATGGAGAGGCCACTGCTCGAAAAAGTCTTCGTCGTTTTTTTTTTTTAATATATAGAATAATATGGCCATCCTTAGCAAGTGCAACAACTACAAAAATCAGCAGACGTCAAGATTCAACAGAAGTCATTTCAGATATTTAATCTTTAATACTACACTGAATTATTTTTAATTCCCTAGTATGCAATTTTACCAAAATGATCATCTCTGTGTATTCACTACAGAGTGCATATCATTTAAATGAAAGGAGTTCAAGGTAGCCTTATACAGTGAGTTTCTCTGACTATATTGAAGTGTCCTTGCCATCAAGAGTGTGAGGAGGACTCTTTGACCACTGGTGGCACTGCAGAGCGATCTCTAGCAGCAGCTCTTTGTGATGAAGCGTCACATGTTCTGTCCAAGATGCAAATGCATGCCAGCTGCCTGGAGGAGACATGACACATGCTGCAGTGGTAGTGCAGAGAAGCATTTGAAATGGATGGTCATTTCTTCTATAAAAGCTAGGACATTTATCTGAACTGGAAACTTTGCATCAGTTCAGAGCTAAGAGGTAGAAATAATTGACTTCCTTTAGACAGAAAACATCTATTGTTCTGGCTTTGTTTGATGAATCAAAGGCTCTGTGTTCAGTTACACACAGATATAACTCACTTCTGTATCTGTTCCATGTAGCAGGTGCACCGAGTCATCTGGAAAACTCTACCCAACAAATTCTGACAGTTGGACAAAGCCAGGTTAAAGGTGATTCCAGATAACTCGGAGAAGCTTCCTGGAACAGTTCCCTGAACTTCACATCACCCTCTGTGTCGGGTAAAAAACAATGACCGCGCCTGACCTGTGAAAGCGTTCAGAATTACGCAACTCGATCTGGCGGTGAAAAATAAGAAGACAACGACTGCCTATAAACTTTGGTTTTAAAATTAAAAAATATAGCTTTGCAGTTGTTCCATGTGCAAGTCCAAAATGATACAAACAACATTACTCAGTGGACCTTGAAGTCATACACAGCACCAAACTCCATNGCTTTCTGGAACAGTTCCCTGAACTTCACATCACCCTCTGTGTCGGGTAAAAAACACTGACCGCGCCTGACCTGTGAAAGCGTTCAGAATTACGCAACTCGATCTATAAACTTTGGTTTTAAAATAAAAATATATAGCTTTGCAGTTGTTCCATGTGCAAGTCCAAAATCATACAAACAACATTACTCAGTGGACCTTGAAGTCATACACAGCACCAAACTCCATCTGTGTTTACAGATTATGAATGAATTAGTTGATCAAGAATGAGGATCATAATGATGCAAAAACATGTTGTACCGCAAAAGTGTGATACAGGGAGATATTTAAATCATCATCATGAGATAACAGCATCTTAATATAAGGAATAATCAGTATTACATTACATGTTAGACACTTTTACCCAGCCAACGGAGCCCCGCGTCCCCCTGAAATTCAAGGTGTTTAAAAAAAAAAAAAAAAGATTATAATTTTTTTTTTTTATATACAGTATATATATATATACATATAGCACCAAATTGCAACTCATCTATATCGACTGTCATTTTTCATATTGAACATGTGCTCTTTTATTAAATAAACTAAACGCTTTCATTTTAAATTGTGAGTTTACATTCTCAATACTGTGGTTAATCCCCACAGAAGCAATTTGGGCTGAAGTGTCTTGCCCAGGGACACAACGACATGCTGACTGCAGTGGGGTTTGAACCTGTGACCCCCTGATCCCAACACCAAGGCTCTATCCACGGCGCCACAGGCCCCCGTATGTTCAAAAGTCTTTGTTGTCCTCTTTTACATGTCTCATGTTAGTGTTTGTCCTAGACTGATAAAGATCAGTGTTTGTGTAAACTCTGTTGAAGAGGAGAGTATTTAACCCTCACCCTCTCAGAGATTACACAGGTGTCCCTTTAAACCCTGTCGTTGGTGCCATTCACACTTTGAGCGTAATCCAGTTTACGTCTATTACCTCAACCTAAATAGTAAAACAGTTTAGGAACATGTAAACCTCCGTTCAACGAAGCAAGGTCGATCTAATAAGTTGCCATCTTTAGCTTGTAGAAATTGCAGTTGCATGGCCTCTTCTCATTGCCTTTTGTCAAATTGATTAAGTAGATGATGTTGAAACTTACAAGACAATAGGATTCAAGTTGTATATTTGATACTTCTAAAGTCGAGTAGAGAATTGCTACTATTTCTCGACTTGACAACTAGTATTTGGACAGTCTGATTGAAAGCAGTTTGAATACATCGCATTGGAAGAAAACAGATCATCAGTTGATTAATGATATTCGAGCCGATATCATCATTATCTCTTGTCACCTCTATAACGTGAGACAATGAAGCGCGGTGATGTCATGAGAAAGAGAGCAGTGGTCAAGCACATTAATCTCTGACCCCCTGCAGGAGCACCGGGTGGCGACCCGCGATGACCTTTGACCCAGAGGGTGATGTCTGACATGATTGGGTGACTGCGTTCTGGGTCAGATCTTTTGTTGTCTGCAGAGGGGGTTAACAAGGAGTCCATGTGAGGGGGCGTGGTGGTGTTGGCCGTGTCAGCGCAGACACTGCAGAGCATATGGGCTTTGTGTGGGAGTCCGACCACGACTCGTACCTACACATGAGACACGGATTTGGTTGGGCACCCCTGACCCTATTCCCATGCCAACACCTTGGATCGACTTTTCGAGGACCGCTGAGAACAATGTGGAACATAATCTGACATATGGCTGAGGAGATGGTGTGGGTAAAGCAGCTCAAACGTTACATAATTATGTTGGAGTGTGGCGTTATCGTCCCACAGAGAAATGCAGGAGCTACACACAGCTGAAAATATATTTGAAAACGTTGATGCAAAGGCTTCCAGGCAGCTTGGAAAACTGAATAAATCGTCGTATACACATGGCCTAATGGTTGCTTGGTTACATAGTAGCTAGGGTTCTTTGTTGTGTTATACCTCCGTTCTCCCTTTGTTTGCCATTTGTCTCCGTGATCAGCAATTACATATCTAAAATACAAATGCCAACTAGTGCTGAAAAAGTGAATCAAGTCAATTAACTGCTTACTAAATGTAAGATTTGTCGGTGTTTTTATATTGCAATGTTGTCAGGATAAAACGATAATCTAAAGGTGTAACATTTTGATCAGTTGCAACAGCAGCTTAAATAACTCAAGGTCAGTCTCTGCAAGTGATGTCTGCTGATTTAAAATGATTACCACATCTTTGCTTAATCTCAAGATCAAAAAGTGTTTGGTCATCGCTAGAAAGAAAGAAAAAGGGTGAAGCGCTAAAATTGGTGTGGCTTATTTGAAGCTAATTCAAGGTTGGCTGCACTTATTCCAAGTCGCTTAAAACCAATGACAACAGAAAGGATAAATCTTTGGCTTAATCATTGCATTGACATCTACTGAGTTCTCTGTAATCCTATGTTCTATCTGTCATCGAGCACTACCTCTTCGTCAGCATCAGTGTGTGTGTTGTGGCTCCAGTGTGTTGGTGCTTTGGTAGTTTACACATCAGAAAACACAGGTACGTAGCAGCGGCAGAAGCGTAATCCAACCAGAAAAAGTGGGCCAACACAGAGCCCCTTGAATGGCCAGGAGGAGGACAAAGAGCAGATCTTGTTCAGCAACTGCCATCACATACATGTGGCATGATCGCTCTCAGGCAATCGCCCAGAGGCGTTTCCAGGGAATTGAATAGAACAGCTTGGCTTCCCCAAACATGCTTATCTTTGCATAATGGAGCTATAAAGTTATTGGACAACAAACAATGTTTATCACAACACTGAATATTCAATGGACAGCTGAGGCCCCATACCCTACGTGTCCAGAGAAAACCATTCTCCTTTTTATCAATCTTTTCTATTATAACTTCTTATTTTCTATTTCTCAAGTTGGAGCCGTTTAGTCCTTATCTACAACATTTGCAGATCTGCAGTATTGCAAAAGGACAGTAGGCAAGTATTATTTTCTGTCTTCTTTCAAGTACAGAACATTTGTGATACAAGGACAACTGCCGTGAAAAGATCAGAACACACTCAGTTCACTGTGTAAAAGTGTGTTGACAAATTCAGTCTATACCTCACAATGAATGATTTGATGCCCTTGCTCCAGAGCTGCAGTACAGAGGACTTTCTGAGCAGAGCTGCAGACGGTGAGGGTCGTTCTCTCACGGGGCCCATGTGTCGGCCCTCGGCTATCGTATGTGCTCCAGTGTTTGACGGATCAAACCTGACAAACAAGCAGTGAGCCTGAAAATCTGTTCGTCACACTTCAGCTGCCTTTGGAAGCATTTCTTTTTGGCATAGTGACTGTACAAGGCAGTAGCAACTAATCTTCTCCAACCAATGCCATGCAGCAGATTCTGCAGAATGGTGCAGTGTAATCCTAACATTATTTAGTCTCAATATTTCATAGTGGAACTAAATCAACATATTATCATATTTGTGTGAAAACTTCAAAATCTTTGCTGTCTGTGCAACTGTAAGTGAACTGTAAATAGTTACACAGCACATTTGTCCTTTAAAATCTTTAGAAACCACCAAATGTACGCCAACATGTCTGAACTAAAGGCTTATGGCTGCGTTGAGCGCTGTTTCCTACAAAAAGTAGAATTCTTGACAGAAATCTAGTTAAAAAAAGAAGCTTGGCCTACAGGATGTGTTAGTCGATCTCTGCTAGCATTTCACATTTCATTTCGATTATAATTTTTTTTTTTTATATATATATACAGTTGCAAGAAAAAGTATGTGAACCCTTTGGAATTACCTGGATTTCTGCATAAGTTGGTCATAAAATGTGTTCTGATCTGCACGTTTGAAGTTTGCAAAAGAGCACCTGGATGTTCCACAGCACTACTGGCAAAATATTCTGTGGACAGATGAAACCAAAGTTGAGTTGTTTGGAAGGAACACACAACGCTATGTGTGGAGAAAANTCCTGCATGTTCTAGGTCTTCATGTGTCCTTCAGGTCTTCATGTGTCCTTCAGGTCTTCATGTGTCCTTCAGGTCTTCATCTGTCCTTCAGGAAGGGCAGTTTGCTCTGCAGC
>NW_011336470.1:375438-375910 GCF_000735185.1 Notothenia coriiceps | reverse complement strand
TGTTATCTATTTGGTGGCAGACGAATCGTTTTTGGTAGTGTTTTGTTAAATACACATATACACAAATAACTTGTGTGGTACCAATTTGTAAGTGTCACGTCTCCACCTTTTCACTTAGGGACCTAACTTGGATGAAGATCAGAACACATTTTATGACCAATTTATGCAGAAATCCAGGAAGTTCCAAAGGGTTCACATACTTTTTCTTACACACACACATATAGCACCAAATTGCAACTCATCTATATCGACTGTCATTTTTCATATTGAACATGTGCTCCTCTATTAAATAAACTAAACACTTTCATTTTAAGTTGTGAGTTTAGTGTTTTTGACCCTAAGAAACACTGATGCATTAATCAATAACAATAATCCACTGCTCCTCTCTCTGCTCCAGAGGATTTAAAAAATATATATCCCAATGCCACAAACCCGCACCAGTGACGTGGTTGAAATCTTGTCTCCAGAAAAC
>NW_011336470.1:349798-375398 GCF_000735185.1 Notothenia coriiceps | reverse complement strand
TTCCTCAGATATAATACAGTTAAAGTCTTGTTAGTTAGTGGTTCATACCCAGCATGCATTAGCTAAGAAACAATAAGGGTGTTGGTGTGTTAGTTCATGTTTAAGCAATAGCTCACGACAGGCCGTGGTATATGCTCATTATATCACAGCTAAGGGGCGTGGCTCGGCCCGACGCGAAGGGAGGGATACTGACTTGTTGTGGAAAGTAACTTACAATTCTACCCGTGGTATACGCTCAGTATATCACGGCTAAGAACCAATCAGATTGCTTGATTTGACTTGTCCGTTTTAGAAAAAGAAATATATGTGCGCTCATGTGCAGACGTTTATATAGTTTGTTCATTGGATCATTCATATCCTGCAAGACTCCTAAAGACGTCACGAGATAATGACCTTTTGACATCTGGAACTTACATGTTGCTCTGATGTTGGTGCGTCCAAGTTTAGGAGACCTGACGATGTGTGTGCGTTAAACATGATCAGGGAACATGTTCGTGTGTCATTTAGGAAACCTATATGTGTTTCCTGTGTTTCTGATATATATATCTGATATAGCGTTTTCCTCATTATTATTGATTGTTGTACAACGAAATAATTGATCAACTCTATCTGTGTTTTGTGTTTAATTGATTCCTCTCTGTTTCATTCTTTCCTGTTGTGAGTGCTACATTTCCACAACACAGTCAATGTGCACACTGTAGAATGATGTTAATAGAAACTGCATTAAAGTAGCATCCTGCAGCTCTTGTTTCCCTTCAATATGTCACTTCACAGGAAGGTCTATTGGCAAATAATGCAGCATGTCAATCAATTCAAATGAAATCACTGTGGAAACATCTGCAAAATGTGGTGCTACAGGCCTGATGTCTGAATAGAATTAGGCCAAATAACTCTTGTTTTAATGAAACTAATGTGCATACATCTCTGCAATGACACGGCACGCATAGAACTGGCACGCATAGAACTGGCACACAGCTGTGAATATCTGCAGTCTGCCAGCTTTTCCATAGCATGCCGCTGCTGCTGCTGCTGCCTCTCCAGGACTGGTTACCTAAGCTGTGACATGTCATGATACCCACCTCTGTTTTGGTCTGAACGAGGCCGCTGATTTGTTATTTGAAATGCCACCTCCCCTCCCCCTCCTTCCTGTAGGCCATCTAGTTGCACAGAGATGAGAGGCAGAGCTATATGGGTTACATGGCAGTGGGTGGGTCATCCCTTCATGACGACCCTGCCTCCCTCCTGCTCTCTGCTCGTCCTTCTCTCCGTCCTTCCCCTACAGGGCTTAACCCCCCCCCCCAGCCCCGCTGATCACGACACAGTGAGGAATGCAGGCCACCAAAGGGAAAAACCTGGTAATCAGTAGTGACCCGTCCCCACGCTACCCCGCCCAAATCCCATCACTCCTCACCTCCTCCTCCCACCGCTCTGGGTTGCCTCTCATAAGCAAATATGCAGCCATGTGATCGAGAAACCTCGGGAGACACGAAAGCAGCACAGGGTGCGTGCTTTCCCCCTGCATTAGTGACCACGTGTTCAGGTTCAGCCTCTATATGTGAGGCTGTGTGTGTGTGTTGTGTGCATCCATGTGTATGTTAGTGGTTGTGGGGGCGGTATGTGTGCATCGCGTGTTCATTTGCTGCAGTGTTTGGGGGGGTTGAAGGAGTTGAAACGTTCTATACTTACTTGCTGCCATTCACACTCTGGTAGAATAATTAACACACAAACACACACACATACTGTTTTCATGCACTGTACTTTACAGTGTGTGTAGAGGCTTGTGTACATGCTGACACACACATTCACTCTGCCACTCTCCGTCCTGCACATTGAGGGGATGTAGAAATAGAGTGGCTGCTGTGCAGGAGTGTAACGCGGCTTGGTTAACATTCAATGCTGTTTATCTGTCACAATGTTTAGCTCGTTTGACTCAGATCGGAGCCTGAGAATTTGTAAAATGTTTTGTTTGATTGTGAATATGTTCTAATGCTTCTGTTTTTTCCTCTGTTTTACCCTTGACATTCGTATCGATAAAATGACCACCATACACACAAACGGTGTATTAGAAAAATGCTACGATTTGAAGCATTTGTATTTAGATAAAAAAAATTGACCATGTGTAAATAGCACTAAATGTACATGATGTAGTGTAGAAGTACTGTTAAAGTTAATCTCTTAACGTTTTACTTGTGTAACAGTACACATTTTTTGTATTTGCATTCAAATATAATTCAGAATTTTAAAAAAAAAAGTGCAGAATGGTCCATGTCAGATGTTATTGGATATAATTGAAATAATAAGAATAATACAATCAATAGAGTTGAATCTGTAACAAACAGCATAACATGTTTGTTAATTACATTCAGTTTTATTAATTTCATTCTTCAAATAAACTATCAACTATCAACCGATGTTATAAAAAAAAATGAGTGGAGTAAAACGTTTTTACCTCTAAATTATCAAGTTACCTAAAAACTGTAGTTCACAACAGTACTTGAGTAAAAGTAACTTTTCTTTTCCCAATGACCTGTCATTACTAAGTTATAGAATTTTTTCATGTAGCAGTTCTATCTCGATTTGACACATTTCGCCAGAATTTGTGAGTAAGCGCTTTCCCTCTTCAGTATCAGTCCCGATCTGCACTCCCTGATTAGCTGCTAACATGTTACTGTACAGATGAACACCTGAGCTCAGCAGAAAGTGACTTTGAACTTTCTGGTGACAGTTTGCTGCTTAAAGAAATATAAAAATGTCAAAATAACCCAATAATAAAAATTCATAAATATTCAAATACACACACATAAATAAATACATTAGAAAAATAGCTAAACATACTTGATCTGAAAGCACGAGTCAGAAATGGTGTGCCCACTATAGATTAGTGTTTAGTCATGAATACATTGAATAAATCTTAGTTTATGTTAGGAGTCCCATATTTACGCCGAGGGGTGCATTTTCTCATTTTATTTTGTATACCAGTCATTCTTTCAAGAGAAAGACAAACCAACCGGACAGTGTTACCCTGCAGGAAATGACTGTAATAGAAATTAAGTGCGACCTTCTCAGCCATGAAAATAAAAGTAATTCTTTATTTTGCGGTCGTCCCTGCTGCCTGCGGTCTGAAACATCCTGGCACGGATCCAAAATAAACCGCAGTGCCTCCTCTAAATAAACTGTACGGGGTATGTCCGCTAATCATTAGCATTAACACAACGGCTGATGGATGACCATCGCCACGGATCCCCTGTCACCATGGTCTGAACCCCCCCCCCTATAACAGGCTTAATACACTGGGTTAAAGCTGTCCAAATATAGCACTGTTTCATGATTCAGACTCCTGCCATTGTTGTCCCATGTGACCTGACAGCAGACACATGCAATATGTGGTGTAAACAAACACGCTAATTCTGATTACTATTAGCTCTGCTCAGTTACTGTGGAAAGCCAACTGTGGTAAATATATCATTAGAAGTGTCAGTTATTTATTCAAATATATCAAGATTTTCCTACGACCACTCACACTACTAATGCTATATACACTTGTAAGCTTGTCAGTTAAGGCAGAGGTTACTAAAGTCTGCACTTTGGTCTAAAAATAACTTGGTAATGACCGACAGGAGAAAGTGTTTGTTTTTACTGCATCTCTCTAAGTGTTAAGCAACACTTTATCCTTAATCTTTCCTGTGACTGGTTGAAAAAACTTTGTTAAGTCTCTTTTGGCAGCGCTGTTTGTGTGTTTACTTTTCTTATCAAGGTTACACGGCTCTGGAAAGTTGCCAGGATGGCATGTAGGGATTGCGCAGGAAATTGAAGCGGCACAAGCACAGAAAATCCCCGCTAATCCTGTTGTAAATAGCATCAGGGGACGGATTGAATGTGGTCACATTTCTGATAAATATTTGCAGTGTGCTAAATGCTTTTTGGGTCTCAGCTTAGAGCAAACCAAAGCTCTCTGAGATAAACCCCAGTAGGTCTGGCTCTCCTTGAAGTGGTGTCATTCAGCTTCATGCTGGTGGCGCTGTGATGGATTCCGGACCAGAGCCAGGCTGGCCTCTGGGTCACAGATCAACTATTCGTCTTAAAAAAGTGTCGACCACTTGACTTCATTTGGTTGTCTCGCATGTCTCCAAAATCCTCGTTTAACAAAATTCCTGTCTGGGTTATGTTCACTGGAAAAGTTATTTCCAGTTTAAGAAGTGCTGTGTTCTTGGATGGATGCTCAGGTTTTAGAGCAGGGATGTGACACCAGAGATCTTGGTTTGCGTCCCAGCTTTGACACACCGACCTTTGTTAGTTAAGTCTAGGGTAAGATCATGTTTTTTGGAAAACACGTGTTTCATGTCAACAATTTTCAATATTTAACCAAGACCACAATTTGACCAATTATGGAATCTAAAAGATTAGGGAGGTTTTTCGACTGATCAGTGGTTTGCCGCAACTAAGATGCTAGCTGTTTGGACTGTGCTAATGTTAATGTTAATCTTTTATTTAGCAGGGACAATGCACTTTAATGAACACTTAAAACAAGAAATGTGTCAAGCGTAAATACAGTATGCCGGATTTACATTACATTACATGTCATTTGTTAGACGCTTTTATCCAAAGCAACTTACATACTCAATACTGTGGGCAATCCCCACAGGAGCAATTTGGGGTGAAGTGTCTCAGGGACACAACGACATGCTGACTGCAGTGGGACTCGAACTTGTTCCCCCCTGATTCGAAGTTCAGCGCACTACCCACTGAGCCACAGCCTCCCGTTTAGCTTTGAGCTACTTTCCATCCGCAGTCCCTCACATAAAACATTTAAGAAAATGACATGATATGCAGTGTTTCCCATAGGATTACTGCTTTGAGCGGGGNTTTGTTCATTTTTGAATGAGGGGGGTTGGGGGGATGAGTTGAACTCAACATAATTATTTTATCGAAAAATCATTTGTTTAATTGAAGAACAAAACATGAATGTTGAGTTCAACTCATCCCCCCAACCCCCCTCATTCAAAAATGAACAAAAATGTACCCCCCATCCAAAAATTCCCCGAAAGTCCCATTCAAAATGTTAAATGAAAAGAGCCCCTCTCCCTCCAAAAAGTCCCATTGAACATGAACATCTTCCTTCAAGCAATACTCTGCATTTTTGCTAAACCCTTTCAGCCAATGGGCTCTTCCTGAGCCTCATCAACATCCAACAACATGTCCACTTCCTCAACATCTAACTCTGGGTGGGGTCTCAATAGCCATGCAGTAAGCAGTGTGCTATGTGCATGTGAATGAGGAATGGCATGGATATGCAAGTGTATCTTTGTTTTAGTCAAGATTATGCTAAAATATACTTTCCCCAACTATATCTAAGTCAACCTTCAATTTAGAAGATTCCCAGTTTATTCCCGTAAATTCCCGTTTATTCCCATAAATTCCCGTTTATTCCCATGGAAAGTTTCCCTCTTTGAAAGTTCCCGGAATTGTGCAACCCTAATGAGGATATCAACCACCAAAGGGAAACAGTGAATAAATTGTTCTCTTAGAAAAATATTCTGGGAATTGTATTGAGATACTGTAATCTGAAACATAATGCCTCAACTTTGCTTTGAGTATTCCCACACGAGCCTGCAGTGTCAAACACTGAGCCAACACCAAAGCACAGTCAAGAGAATCCCTCTGCAGTCAGGGATTATTTCTCCTAATCTCCATCTATATTTACAATAGAGTATCTGAAAGAGCTGGAATCACTTTGACAACAGGCATGCTGCTATGATACACTTACAGGATGAATAACAATGGTGTATCCTTTATCACTTCAGGTTTAAACTGTGAACAGTCAGCGTTTTGTGGACCATCTGACAAGCATCTGCAGGAGAGCTGGTTATGCAACAACAGTCCCGTGATGACAGGTATGAGTCTTCCTGCCTCGAGAACTTAGGGAACCTTTCCAGCAAACGAGAGGAGGAGAAGAAGAACTAAGGGAGGGTGTGAATAAGGGAAAAGGGAAATGCGCAATCAAAGCATTTGGCTCAGGGATGGTGACTCTTCCAAGAAACACAGGAGAGCCCTTGTTGGCTTAGTTGTGTCATTCTGGATCCTGTCAGGGTTTCTTTCAACAAACACAGTAACGACGAGCGCTTCTCCCTATGGAAACTGACCTCTGATCATCTGCTTGAATTCACTAATACATCCGTAAAGGCAATGCCATACTGCAGGGCATGTTCTGAGATAATATGTGAGATATATATATATTTTCTCTTTTATTTACTCTTTCAAAGTGAAAAAAGGAAATCACACTAAAAAGGGTTTAACTGATAAATGCATTATTCATTGTGTCCAATGGAGAAGGTGGATGGACATACTTGTTATGTTGAAGCAGCTTTGCAATAGGAAGCATCTGAAACTGAAAAGGGTAACTTCAAGGAAGCCATTTTTTTCACTGTCAGTATACATTTATTTCAAAATATAATACACTAACAAAACAAAGATGCCATTGCCAAAAACACTCATACTCTAAATTGTGTTCCTTCTAAAAAGGCCAAATGTTTCTCCATGAATCAAACTTTGACAAAAGCTTGCAGACGTTGTTATTCTTTATTGCCAATATACTTGCTTTTAACTGTGCTTTTGTGTGCACATGATTTATACAGCTATGCATCCTGTATTCTTCCAGCACTTTATTTTGCATTATTAAGAAAATAATGCCTTTCATCACCAATTGAGCCCAAGTATGGCTGCGCTCATACACTTGTATAGTAACACAAGCAGAAGCAACATCAACAAAACGGTTATGAATGGAAACTACTGTCGCCACTTTCTGTTTATTCTCTGCTGTAATTTTACATTCCCTGTTCCTTCTGTATGCTTTTTTTAAGACCTAAAAAACATAAAGCAAAATAAAATAAAAATATTTAAACCTAATTTCAAAGCAATCTGACTGTTAGAAATGTCTCTCTGTTTCCAGTGACACATCTTCTGGAAAACTCACCCCACACACACGCAGAGAGGAAAGAGCGTATCACAGGATTCTCCGCACCTCATTATCAGTGACAATACTATCACTGAAACACTGCAGGTGGCCTTTCAGTGCAGGACTCTTTAAAGACACCAGTAATGTGGTATAAATCTTGCAGGATATGTTGATGTTGACAGTTGCACATGATAACTATAGAAGAGAAAAACACATGGACAGCCAGCTTTAAAAACCAGGGGCCACAGCGGCACAAATAATTCACACACATTTCCATATTCAACTGGTCAATAGCAGTTCTGTTGCCACGCATGGAGCATGAATGATCCAAAAGACAGACAGCAGCTGTGAAGATGGTTCTTAAGTGGGCTGCCTCACACCCACAGTGGGGTAATGATCCCAGCGTTATCGGTTTGAGGAGAGTCACCTCCCCTCTCCTCAGACTGGCTGAGAGGGGCGAGCCCATTGTGGCTACGGACAATAACAAAGATGGCAGCTGGGCTGAATAATACCGTCAGCAGATTAACCAGGGCTTTGTTCAACTCCTTCAACATATTCAGTTACACGCCCAGCCATGACTGGGACTGTTTGGGTACAACACACTTCAACTAAACCTCACTGACATGATTGTTTTTTAGTATCCCGGAAGACGAACTCTCCACAGCACAAGGCAATTCCAATGCATTTGAATATTGCATGTGGGTGAGCGTCCCTGAGTGTTAAACAGTTCTTCTAAAACATCAAAACAGAGCAATGGCAGCGTTCCCAGAATGCACTGGAGCTAAGTCAATGCTCTGCAGACCACCCCACTTTCAGACACGTCTGATGAGCAGAATCTTCACTGTTTACAGACAACAATTATGGCTGACCACAGAGGCTCCGGAGCGATGGGCCCTCGGAATCCATCGGAGCTTTCTCTCTGCGGAGCTGCTTTCTTAATGTAAGAGCCCTGAGCTCGTTAATTACTTAGAGACTGTCCAGGAAGTAGGCTAATGCAGTTAGACAAGAAGGCTCGTCTATAAGGCTATACCTTGACCTATTGGTACTGAAATCCATTATCAATAATTCATTCTGACATGATGGGTAACCGGGGAATATTTCCATATGTTACCGAATGGGAATAATAAACATGACTCCTCTTCATAGCCCATATGTAATAATAGGAATTAGTCAGAAGACAGAAAAATACGGCATTGTGGGTTTCACTTTGTTTCTCCAGGGCATCAAAAGCCTCTACAAATACACAACATATAAACAAAGCAGCCATACAAGCGCACAGAAAATTAAAATATGAAATGCATTTGCCACATCCGCCAAAAACACTCTCATATCAACATGACTGTATCCTACTCGTGTCACCCCAAACAGCCATCTCAAAAAGCCGCTGCCTTAAACAAACATTGCGCTGCCTCCATTTCATAAATTCTTTAAACTCCGGGGTTTCTCTCAATTATTCATGCTTCAAGAGCATCTGACGGCCGCATTGCAGCATTCTCTTTGAAAGATCAGCGCCTAAAATAACAATGTCTTCACTATAGAGAACACTGTACACATCCATCCGATGGCATGCAACTCTTTCCCGATTGCTTTGGCGTACAGCTTTTAATGAACGCCAGGCAGAGCTCCTAATCCTGGAATAAGTGATGTTGTACACACACACACGGGTCTCGATGNATGATGTATGAAGACTAGGGTTGCAAAGGGGCGGAACATTTTCGGTACATTTCTGGTAAGTTTCCGGTAAATTTCCATGGGAAGTTAAGCTGGGGAATTTTGGAAATATTCCATATTGGAAACTTTCCATGGGAATNTCTTGCTGTGGCGGTGTCCACATCTCTGGTTAATGAGATGAGCCGTGAGATGTGGGGAAACAAATCCAGCACAAATGCAGAGCGAGCAAGGAGGCTGTTGTGACATTTTCATAATAGGCGGAGGGACCAGAGGAATAACCAGGGGCATTTAGGAGCAGCCGCCCACTTTAAACAGCTCCATCCGGTTTGAAATGTTTTACACAAACAACTCTGCCAAAGAGCTGCTGGGATTTTGTGTGTTAAATGTTGCTTAAAATAATAGTTTGTGGGAAATCTTAATATGCTAAGTGAGGTTTGATCCATTTCAATTTCATCACTGTGTGTTCATTATAGAGATTAAACACAAACTAGACACAATTACAGATTGAAAGAGGAGACTGCTAACTACAACTAATTTACACATTGTCGACCCATTAATTAAAAAGGGTGGGCTGGTTATTAGGTTTCACTAGTCTTTCTAAAAAAGGCAAAAGGTAACACAGGGTTTTACTAATCATATGTTAAGATATATTATATATCGGAATTGTACTTTTTACGTGAAGCAGAAAATGTAATATGTAAATAAATACCCATAAAACTAAAGACTTCCGGAAGTGCTTATACATCATATGCAAGTCCTTTCCCCACAATATCCACCTTCCTTTTTGTCACTATTTCCAGCTTTTGATGTGTACTTTCTGCTGTTTCGAGAACAAATATATTTGCATCCAGCCTCCTATCCGATTGGCCTTGCTCAGCTGATAGCAGGGATGTTAAACCCGTGTTTAAAGCTTTGTATAACATGTTTTTTGTTGATGAAAGGCCACACGTCATGTGCTGGATTTTTAGGTATTGCTTTATTACAGATATGTTTTACTCCTGAAACAAAACAAACTGTAAGATCTGATTTAACTTCGGCTTTCTCGAGGACTGGAACAAATGTACTGTTGTTTGTGGTTGAGAGACATCTCCAACACTCTCTGCTCAATTCTCCGCTGCTGTTCACTATAAGCTGAGATAATGTTTGCTAAGCTAGGCTAAACATGTTGCAGAGTTCTCCCTCTGAGTCATAGCTCATTCATTTTCATATTGATCTTCTCTTGAGTTTCATGGCACACAGAATGACTCTCCGAACCTGCCCCACTAATCGCAAACAGGTCTATGTGACAGACGTGATCAATGCTGCCATGTAACCATCACAAGAGTCAACCTAATAGCAAACAAATTACTAACATGAAACATGAAAAAGGTCAAAGATGGGTTCGGTATGTAAGTAACAGTAAAACAGGGGAAATGTGTTGTCTGGGGATTCAAAATGGACGAAAGAGAAGGAATATAAAAACTGTCAAAATAACTATAATTTCACGGGAAGACTAGGGGTAGAGGAATGTGAGAATTTTGCAAGGGGTCTTGTCAAATATCTGGAACAAACTACCAGAAACCTGCAAGGTCCGCTGCAACTCTCACTACTTTCAAATCCAGGCTGAAGACTTTTTGCCGCTACTTTTAATTGAACTATTCACATCTTACACTGCATTGTAACTTTTATTAATGTTTCTAATGTGTTTTATGCTCTTAATGAGGCTGTGGCTGAGTGGGTAGTGTGCTGGACTTCGAATCAGAGGGTAGCAAGTTCGAGTCCCACTGCAGTCAGCATGTCGTTGTGTCCCTGGGCAAGACACTTCACCCCAAATTGCTCCTGTGGGGATTGTCTACTCAATGTATGAAAGTTGCTTTGGATAAAAGTGTCTAACAAATGAAATGTTAATGTCTTTCAATTTTGTAAAGCACTTTAAATTGCCTTGTGTTGAAAAGTGCTATATAAGTAAACTTGCCTCGCCTTGCCTGATGATGGATATGATAAGTCCCAGGTTTGTCAGAACACCAATAACACTGGGAGCCGGAACCGTTATATTCCAAGCAATAAATACACAGTTCAAAAAGTGAATTTACCGGTGAAGAAGTTCTTGGCGCGCAGGTAGCTGACGCTCAGGCGGAGGATGGAGAGTTTGTCCAGACTGGCGGTGACCTCCTCGGGGAACGGCAGCAGGCTGGCCAGGCGCTCCAGCTCCCCGTTCAGACGGTCCCGATGCCGTTTGGACGGGTTGGACTTGGCCCCTTCAGAGGGTGCCTGCTTCACCCTGAAAAACAATAAATGGAGAGGTCACAACAAAATCCCCAGGATTTGGTAAGGGCCCAAGGGGACCCCAACAGTAATATAAATATGACTTCTCTGTGATATCCTTTCATTCATTCAACCATCAAGCCATAGAAAACATGTTTGGGTGCAGTGATAGATTTTGAGATTATAACAAATACACCTTGATGGTCCTATACCAGATTTTGCAATATTTTTAAAGTTCTTCAAATTATTTAATAGAATTTCGAAAGTTAAAATAAATGTTTTGCATGCATTGTTTTTTGCACTTTCCATAAGAATGACACAGCAAATGATTGCAGCTCAATTGTGTGCGAGTGCTATTTTTAGCAACTCAAAATCAACTTTAGTAAAAGCATTTTGATCTACGCAAATGCTTCAAATGAAATTGCCCCTTTTTAAGTGGATTTATTACAACACATTTTTCATATTGACACAGCATTTCCAAAGATTCTGCAGTTTGGGAAAGGGTAATTAAATGTCTTCTAAAACATTGTTAGCTGTAGGCTTGTATCAAAGGTCAATACTTTCCAAAATACAACACATGTAATGCAGGAGGAGGCAGATTAAAAGGAGTATTTCTAACTTGTGTAAAATAGTATAACCTTTGCTAATTAATAAATATAAAAGAAGGGGCCTTACTATGAAACCCCATCTCAGAGAAAGATTCTAAGTTGGGTCATAACACAGAAAAAAAAGAAAAAAACATTTGTGATGCATCACATGAATGATATTAATATAAATACCCTAAAAAGACAAATACACACAAACAAATAATATTTAAATGTTCCTAACCTGCCTATTATTATTAATATCATTGTTGTTTGATAAGAATATTCCTTTATTCTTTTGACATTCCTGTACCAAGTATTTAAATGAGAAAAAAAAACACACTGAATACCCTGAAAGGAGGTTATTATTTTTTTATTTTTTTTAAATGGGGTCTGTGTAGCCTTAACATAGTCAGAAAACATTAGGAACTTGGATTTAGTTGTCGTTTTTATTTTTCTTAGACCTACAAACATCAACAATATTGCAGCAAAATATTTGACACTAAGCATTCAATTGATTGGCTATTACTGTTCATAACTGATACACTGACACATTCATCACTTAGCTTCAATATCGATGGAGATACTGCACTTCAGTGATGGAAGCCAGTGTGCTTGTGTGTGTGTGTGTGTGTGTGTGTGTGTGTGTGTGTGTGTGTGTGTGTGTGTGTGTGTGTGTGTGTGTGTGTGTGTGTGTGTGTGTGTAGTAAAAGGAATATTTTTTAATCATGATTAATTCAAAGTTTGTTTTTCAGTTTGGTCCAAAAGATGTAAATACAAAATATAAAAAAGAATACTGCTTTAATGCAATACATCTTCACATCGGGGTTTCTGCTACCAGCAAGCCATAAATCAATAAATTATCAAAACAGTCATTGATCAATGTATCCGTTTGTGTGTGTATTCATGTGTGTTTACATGAAAGGCCTTTTCATGATCCACTTCTTTCCTCAGCTGAAAACCCGATTACTTTTTCTCACGACTTGTGTTTCACCAACAGTTTTACATTCTCTTTTTAAGAATTATAATACACCCTATACATTTTTGTCTTTAATTTCTCCCATATTTTAGTATTTACAAAGGCACCTGTCCCACTGCCTGTAGCAGGTCTCACTCACAGTCACTTCATGAATTTCTTATCCAAAAAATGACTTGAAGCAGAAGCTACGGCAGAGAGCTGCAGTCATGTTAACCAGCAGATGAATAACGTCCTCACCAGGCAGCAGCAGTCTGACTGGATGTTGAGTCTCACTGTGCAGTTAGGAGCTTTTCTAAACTCAGTCACATGTGATCACATCACAGAACACAGAACATACAAAGGCCTGCTTTTGTTTCATACGCTTTTGCTTAAATGTTTGGACCTGGTTTTAAATTGTAATAGTGGCAGTGAAATGGCTGCCTGAATATGATGTCACAGCCAAACAATAAATGCAACTGCTCAGACTTTATAATTATAGCTCAGTTATAATTATTGTTTTTGTTCAATTTTGAAGTTCTTATCATTAATCCTAATGGTTCAATCAAATGTATGCTTGGAAAAAGTCAGGTAAAAGTGGAAACTGTTCGATCTAATAAAATAAAAAGGGACAAGGCATGTTTTTCGTATTCAGATTTCTAAAATATTAGGCCTGACAAATTCATGATTTAAATAAACGACCAATCATGCAATACCCCTAAACCGATCAAAACATGACGAGAAAAAAAAGGTCTCCTCCGAAGGGCGTTATGACAGAAAATGGCGCAACACCAAGAGGCTCAGTGACATTTTGAGAAAAAACTAAACACCAAAAACATAAAAGCACATTAGTTGATTTGTTGTTTATTAACTGTGAAATATTAAAAATGTATTTATGAATTAGAATCAAAAGGGAAAAGTTTAAGGTTAAAATCAGGCTGCAGTTACAGGCCTGCAATAATCCGCAGGCATTACAGTATTGACCATTTCCACCGTGTTAAAGTGCATAATACGACCAAACGTTTATTAATAAATATATAGTTATCAAATGCAGGTGTATTAAAATTACTTTACATTAAGAAACAAACGAAATCTTGAATGAAATCGATGTTCTAAATCGATTAAGAATCTGGTTTCTGTAAGGTGCTTGTCGCAGGTTGGTTCATTTTGAAACTAACATCCCAATAACGCATACTCTGCAGGTCGATTTAACATTTAAATACGAGGTTTATTTCAATGAAAAGTATATATTTGGCAATAGTAATACAAATATATTAAAAATAAATTGAACTTACGCTCTCTGGACTGGTTTTCTCCTCTTACGTCCAGCATACATGACGGCTCTTCTTATATAAGCCTCGGATGAATCCCTCAGAAATACACAGAGCCTATTTCTCCGCTACATGTAAGCCAACAACAATAATGTTCGGTAATCCTCCAGATCAAGACTGTAAACACATTGTAAAACTGAGAAAAATATCAAGTAAAACGAAAAGAAAACACCGAACGCGATAAATTCGGTGGAGCAGGACTCTTCTGCCTCTTATATATGGGCCGCTTCACTTGGGAGTTCAACCAAAAGCTACAGGAACAAAACTAAAACAGGAGGTTCTGCAGAAACAGATCCGCTAAAAAGGACAACGCAGAAACACGATGAAAGAGTTGCTGTCCCATTAGCCCTCACAGAAAGATGAAGTTGCTCCAAGTAAAAAGGCGATGTTGAGTGTCATCCAAGAGAAAAAGGATGAAATTATCTGAGAAGAAACTCAATCTGCAGAGTAACCCTGCTCCTCATTCCTCCAGTTTATAAATATTACTAAACAACTCCAAATAACTGCAGGGAAAGCTTCAGATATTTTACATGTTATAATCGACATCAGTGGTGCACTCCAATTAGCGTCGGACATGAGCTGCAAGGGGGGCAGCGGGGGCGCGCATTCCACTGGCGGGCACGCCCGACACAGGTTTCTGACTGGGGCGCGCTCAAGAAGCTTCTTATAAATTACAACACCGTAGCGCGGGCAAGTGGGATAGTCTCCTGGAAACACAGGCAGAGAGTGCACGCCGGCGCGTTCACGAGGGAGGTCCACCGTCCAATCAGCGCTCAGATGAGAGATGGAGGTTTATGTTGAGCCTGCGGTGGCCCGTGCTGAATGTGGGTCAGAGGTTAGACTTTTAAATAATGGAACTGAATTCATTTCAACATCCAGAAGAACTCTCTGAGGATGTTCACCTGCAGCGAGCTTCAGGAAATGAGAAGAACCTGCAGCCAGGAGACTAAAAACAATGCTAGTAGATCTGAAACTATAGTTATTTATTTGAAGCCACTTCGTTTTTTAATAAATACAAATGCAAACCGACAGAGTAGTATCACCTGATGTGCAGCTCCTCTCTAGGGAGCTGCAATGTTTAGCTTTCATTCCCCAAGTCTTTTCAGCCACACCAGCAGGCACCTGTTTTCAGTTTTAATTAAACAAATCTAAAATACAGCTTTACTCAACAGGAAACTGCAGATAGACACAGTGTACTTATGTCTAGTTGTCAATGTTTCTCTCAGGAGTTGGTATAACAGAGCAAAAAGGTGCATATTTGACTTACATTCTCCAGGTGATCATCATATCTTCATGATATAGTCCTTTTTCTTATATGGAGACCCTGTCATTATGCAAATTAAAAAAAGAAAGTTAATGATAGAGGCATTTCCTTGGAAGACAATTTTCAGGAAAAATGCAATATGCACAAATATCATTTTACTTAAAATTAGAATGAACAGTTAAAACTCAACAAGACAGCTAGCAGAAATGTTTTAAAAATATCACTGTATTGTTATTCAGTCATTAATGATTAAAAAAAAACGTTGACATGGTGTGTATTATTGTCCATTGTTATTAATAAGTTATTGTGATAAATGTTGGATCTATATAGAATCTCAGAAGATAAGAATTTCAATTCTAATATAAATCTTTTCCCCCTACCATTAGACATAATTCAGTCAGTAATGCGTTGTTTCTTTTTTTACACAAAATACAAGTTTACAATCTACATAATATATGTACATAATTCATAGCTCGCCTGGGGGAGATGTTGATTATGTGAAAACAGAGATGCAGAGATTCATTGTGTTTTGACAGCAGACAAAGACATACGTGTAGATGCTCAGCTACGGAAATGCATACATTTGATTCACATGACCACTTTAGACCCCCTTAGGGTGCTGAAGACCCCCCACAACACATGTAGAAATAAAACTAGGCCAACATGGTTGTATTGTAGTCGACTTCATTTATTGCAGCTTTAAGGTCCCCAAGGATGGTGATGTTGCTCTGTTTTAAGGGGTTACTCCAGTCATGTGGGAAAGATGACCATTTGGGCCAAGTCAGATATTATGTGAGTTTTGAAAAACTGAATTGTAAAGCTTTTAAAAAAATAGATACATTTTTCCTTTCTGGAAGTAGCAGGGTAAAAAGTACAAGAAGCATTCCAATAATGATTACTGCTATCCAGGTGATGCCAGAAAAGGTCTAAAAGGAAATGTGGTTTTGCTAATTAACACAGCATTATGACTGTTTGGGAAATAACTTGTCCCTCTTTTTGAGTGAGAAGTCTGGAACAATAACCACCCCTCACATCAGTGCAAGTTATTGATTGGAGCCTTCATCCAGTTTCTTGGGTTCTAATTATCGACAACTACACAGACAAAGGCAAATCACTTATTCATGATTTACCTCAGCCTTCCTGTCACTCTAAGTTTACTGTGTGTATATTTGAGTTTTTTCCCTGTACACATCATCTGTAGGCATTCGTCCTTCATGCCTGCAGGAGATGGGGGTCAGGGACAAGAAAGGTTGTGTGTTTGTTTAGACACTGTGTGCCCTGCGGGACGGACACACACCACAGCTGTAAATGTGTTTTTCTGCTCTGAGCCCGACAGTACCAGGAAAAAAGAGAGCCGTTGTCTTTAAGGTCTGTCTGCTGTCAAGGTCGTCCTGTCAGTCTGGGTGGAGTCGTGCACTCAGCAGAGGAGTCCCTTCAGACTGGATGAAGCACACCAAGCTGGTGGGTGGGTATGAGGGGGGGGGTTATAGTATTTCTTCCATGTTGTACTCATTCCACTTGGGGATATGACCATCAAGTCTACTGCTACATGTTCAAGAATATAATCCTTAGAAAACTAACGATAGAGGACAAAAACAACAGCAGCTACACATAAGGTTTAATGTAGTTAAGGTTTTGATTTCATTTCATTACAGATTTCGTCATGCGTGACAGAACTGTTCCCCACACGGTAAGAGTGACTGGAGAACACAGCTGATAGCCAGTGGATGGAACAAAATGCCTGATAAAGTCTTATCTAGAGACGCTGTTGTTGTCAAATTGTTGATGTCGTCAGCTATCGAGCAATAATGAAATTTGGGCCATGCTTACAGTATATGGATTCTGGCACCGAATTACATTTAATACAAAGATGTTTCACTTTAGCCTATCACTGACTTGTTTGCCTCAAGTTTTTACATTTGCCTTCAGCTAACAACATGATGTCATCATGACGTCAAAATAAAAAGGGTCTAAATATTGATTAATTTAATCTGGATGATGATTTTTCCCATAGTCGACCCACAATCAAGCATTTACAATAGATGTAACCATTTTGGAAACGAGGCAGACTGGCACACAAGTACTAGTGGTATAATGGTTAAGTTTTATGTCACTGACATTCTTATTATAAGACACATGCATTTCCAAACATTTGGACTACATATGTTGTAAATGTATTATCTTTTCAATTTACACACGGCATCTATTGCACGTCTGTCCGTCCTGGGAGAGGGATCCCTCCTCTGTTGCTCTCCCTGAGGTTTCTCCCATGTTTCCCTTTAAACTGTGGGTTTTCTCTGGAAGTGTTTCCTACGATGTGAGGGTCTAAGGACAGAGGGTGTCGTGTTGTCATACTGATATTCTGTACAAACTGTGAAGTCCACTGAGACAAATGTAACATTTGTGATATTGGGCTATATACATAAACATTGATTGATTGATTGATTAATAACAATATCTGTTCTGTCTTTGTGACTCTAAAAATAGTATGACTTTATTGACAATGCATTACGTTTTGTTTATTGTTTTTCCAGAATATCTTTTTCTTAAAACCATCTGTAACCTATTGTAAAAATTAGATATCTGGCATTCAGCATTGAAGATCTGTCAATCTGTAATGTTGCCTGAAAAAATTCTCTATACGCATTTATTTTTCTAATTCCTGTTGACAGTGTAAAAGAACTTGGAAAACAAGTCATACAATAAGCTGTATAATATGACGTTAGCACACAGACTCTTGTCCTCAATGTGCCTCTGCAGTGGAAATAATAAACTACTGAAAAATGTATGAGGGTTGTCATCATTTAGATTGTGGCCTGGGGTCCAATTCTGTTTTGGAAAAAAGGTCTTGTTATTTTACAGCTTTCACAAAAATACAAAACCTATGACTTTGGAAAGTGGGCTTTTGGTGGTTAGAACATTGCGACCATGTCACTTTCCAGAGGATAAACTAGACTACATATAGACTCAATAAGTACAAAGGCCATACATATGTTTTTTTCTTCTAACCAGACAAACACTTCCTGGAAAGGACAATCTGGTTCCAACCACTGATATATCACAGCCATAGAGTAGTTCTCTAGGTTGAGGCATAAATAACAAGCATCAAGGCCAATATGTGTACATTACAGTAAAGTATTGGATACCTTTTTTAACTTTAAGTAAACAGTATCCTTATAGGTAGGCTTGCTTTTCTTCTTTTTTTTACCTGAAAGTTATTTAAATAATTATAAATTCCCATTAATAAAATATATGGTATTTTGTAGATCTACAGTAGATATGCAATTCAATAAATTATTCTCATCTAAGCATTAATGCCACATAGGAGGCAAACACTAAGTGTAGAGAATGACTTAATTATTAAATACATTTTTTAAATCAAATCCCTGCTGAATTCACACTGATGTGACTCTCGAACTGACATGCCTTTCAACTATGATCAGATGAAAAACACAAAAAAAGCATTTTATTCTATACTTGACATTTTACTGATTGAAGAATGTACTTTATGTTGTTATACAGTCTATGGTGGGAACTAATGTGTTATAGAAGCAAGTGAAGGCTAAACACTAACCAAAGCAGCTCATTTACAAATGCTGGGGCCAAAACGACGGGTTAGTTTGGACAGATTTACTCAAGTACTGTACTTAAATACAATTTTCAGGGACTTGTACTTTACTTAAGTATTTAAATTGTTTGCTACTTTGTACTTAATCCCAACAGTAATTCTAAAGGTAAATGGTGTACTTTCACTTCATTTATTTAATATATTTAGTTACTTTACAGATTTGGATTAAAGATGTGAACAACACACAACATAATTCTTTCTACTAAGAATTTACGTACTTCTTCCAACCATCTGGTTCTAGTAATAATGTCTGGGCACATACAGTCTATGGCACGTACCTGAGTTTGGCTAACATTAGCCATGTTTTACCGTGTTGTCCCGCTGTTTTCATTTTTGATAATCCTCTCAGAAAGATGTTTGATATCCAGAAAGCCATTTCTTGAACACGTATAATATACAAATAGAAAATACACGGGAAGCAAAAAAGCATATTCTGTATCAAGCTAGCAGTTAGCATGTATGTTGCTGCCAGCAGGTGGGGCCATGCTCCTGCCCCTCATCCAGGTCCCCGGCAGTAACATGAGTTGCAGGATTGTACAGCCTCACAGTTGTTCCTAAATAGCTTTCCTTTCATTGTCAGCTATTTTATAATGTCCATTTCAAATGTAGAGGGTGTGAAATATATTCTTCAAAACGCCATACAATGAGGCAGATGCTTGTTTTATTTATTCTAATGCATGGCTTTTTAATTAAGTACATTGCCCTTTTTGGTCCATGAGGTACCCCATGTTAAGTATTTTTAATCTAGTGACAAATAGGCAGTTCAGTCTCATTAAAGTCTACATAAAATAAAATATAGCATTGTTTAATTAATCTTGAAGAAAGACATGAGCTGCATTATGGCAGTTAACTATCTGTTTGAAGTAGTAGTAATATAAATATCCATAATAATCAAAGTAGTAATGATTGTTTATCCATAGTAACATTTTTGTTTTGCCATAATCATCAACCTACAGAGGCTTCTGTGATACAGCTGCTGTTTACATGAGTAACTGGTGGGAAATAGAGGGAGAGTGAGCCCTCTGGAGGACAATCCATCTTTTATTTCTAAAAGAAATTGAAAAAAAAACAGGCCTGAGTCTTTCATAGCAGTGCTGCTTATCCTTGCCTGTCCTTGTTTTCTAAACCCTTATTCTTTTCTCACATACAGATGAAAGGATGAATAGCATTACAACAATTAAATAAAGCGCCAAACACAATTGTAATCATTGCACACATATATTTATGAAAAAGCATTTAACAGTAGACAAAGGCTGTTTTTTTACAACATATATTATGATATATAGATACTATAACTACTAGGCTTAAGTGGATTACATGAACTGAATAGTTGTGAATTTTTTTTCTTTACTTTTTTTTTTACGAATAACAGAAATATGGCAAGGCACATGTTAGCATAGAAACATCAACACCGCTGTGAAGAAAACATTTGGCTCCAGGTTTTTCATAGTGGCTACAGTCATGACATGTCTGTATCAAAGTCCAATATCCAAGGCTGTTTATAGGCTGTCCTCATCGCCTCCAGTCTGCTTCACACTGAGATCCTATACTTTTTCAACACGTACAAAATAAGAAGCAAAAAGGGACACCGGCGAGAAGGCCATATTATAATGTGTCCAATCAGTTTTAAGCACTGTACTGAAAGGTTTCCAAAAGAACATACACAATTGTTTCTTAAGGAAAGGTAAAATACTGAGTGAGTTCCCACGGTGCAGCAGGAATACGGTAAAGCTGCCATGTTAATGCTGTTTGCGCTCAGGTTAATCCAAACCATTCATGCCGTTTATTGTAGTGTGGATATTACAAAGACCTGTTGAGAAGCAGATACAAAAGGAACCAACACGAAAAGGCCAAACAGGAAACACACAAAACAAAGTGTATATGATCTGAACGCATTGTTGGACCAGTTTGAATCTCAAAGTCTCAACACTAAATCCTCCGCTCATCAATGAAAGAAATCTTACCATCTCTATAGAGATAGGTCAAGCTAAACATGTTCCCTTGTTTCCATTGTATAGGACGTTTTTGTTTAATGGAAAATGGACCAACAAATTCCTCAGAGCCTTGAAATGCACAATGCAGGATCAATCATTTCATTTACAGTAAGGATACTGTATCTCCTATATGGACATGGCTTCCCTTAAATTAGTGCAGCTCTACAGGGTCGCCTTAGGAAAACAAAAAGGAACATATTATTTAAGATGCGTTATACAACAAGGCACAGATATATTTCATGTATATGAAGATATGTTAAGCTGCCGATCCGGCATCAAGGCACAATAAAGTGTATATGGTCATGCTGATTGCTATATAAATTAATGTTTGGGTTGAAGCAAGATATATTTTAGGGTGTTCCCATGTAGGACCACGGAATATTGGAGAATGGAAAAGAGTATTTCTGTGTGAGGGATGCAGGTGGAACGGGCTGATTAATGACTTGTTTAATTCAGGCGATCCTCAATACTGCATCAAGTCAGTTGATTGCATTGTGTTTATCAGCCGTTTGCACTTGTAGAAGTTTAGAAAATACATGAAATAAAGTGCACACCTCTGAGGGATGTAAATGAATAACTCAGGCTGAGTC
This sequence comes from Notothenia coriiceps, assembly GCF_000735185.1. Taxonomy (NCBI): domain Eukaryota; kingdom Metazoa; phylum Chordata; class Actinopteri; order Perciformes; family Nototheniidae; genus Notothenia; species Notothenia coriiceps. The sequence continues at coordinate 354,185 of NW_011336470.1, read as the reverse complement.
TCCAATATTACCTGAAACTACAATATGTCTTTCTTGCAATCACTGAGCATTTTGTTGAGATCAGTGCATACAAGTTAAGGGGAATGTGGTGTTAAGTGATTTTTGATGGACTGATTTACTGAAGCTCAGGACTTGCAGTTTACTTTTAGTTCAATTGCTGTGAGTAAGATGCTTCTTAAAATAACCCACAAGTATAGGTTTAGTTAGCAGCAGTGCATTCAAATCAACTCAACTGCAGCTATGCTTATTAAAATATGTCACTGAAATGGAAATAAAACGACATTTGCATTGCTCACAGTAGTTAGCAATTGATTTCTCTGCTTTTTTCTGCTGTGTGTACTGTTGCTCTTACACTTTGGGATTTGAGATATGTATGCATGCCTAACTGACAGGCGTTATCCAGAAAAGCACATTTATACTGCACAGATTATCACAGATATCACATGCCGAGTATGTATATGAGAGATTGTTGTGAGCCAAAGCGGATCTCTTGGTGAAACAAATACTACTAATATAGTTACAGATTGTATTATACATTTACAATAACCACATTTAAGGGTTTCATTTAAAATACACAGATTATTTCATCTGTAATAATATTAATTTGAAGGTACAGCTGTGCTTTCAGGTAGGTCACCTTCAGCGATTCTGTACACTGATTACTACGAAGATTTTCACGATGTCTTTTAGAAAAAGTCTCAACTTTATCAGCATTAAAGTGTAGAATGATTATATTTAATCAAAAACAAAACAGTATGTTGAGTTTTTTTGTGTTTTTTAGGTATTTATACGTTGGGAGATAATGGGTGTCCCTGGCCTGGCTTCCCTTATAAAAACCTATTTCTTTGGCTCTTTGGATTTTCTTGACCAATCCTCCCAGCTGGCTCAAGCTCCATCCCGGTAAACGCACATCGGCTTTATACTTCATTATTACTATAGTGTATCTTCACTAAAAACTGAAAGCCAAACATTTAAACATCACAGACTGGACGACATATAAATGATACAGAGTTATATAAAACATATGGCAATATTGGTAAGCATGAGAGTCTGTGAATAAGCACTGATACAGGCGAACTTTATACTGAGATCTGTCCTTCTCCGGGGTTTTCTTTCGCTACAGAAGTAACACGATGGCTGACTTCACTCTGTCAGGAACATGGATACGTCACGGGAAGGAGTGGAAAACATCCCATTGAGTTCAGCGGAGACTCTCTCATCCTGCGGGGTCAAGCAGAGAGCACACATGGTGAGTTTACGAAAACAAAAGAAACAAGCAAAAATCAGGAAAAATCTGAAAGCAGCTGTTTTTATTTCTCAATACCTTCAACTTAATAATATTAAATATGTGCCGGAATAATTGGCCAAACTAAAGAGCCAATGACAAAACATTTAAATGTTATTATTCTTATATTAAAAAATGACAAAACAAATTCCTGCTTCTTTAATAAGGAGAATCTTCTTTGTTTCATATCATGAAACGTGTAACATTGGGGACAAAAGATGGAACTTGAATGCGTCACATTTGGGTTCTAGGAAGCTTCAAATAGTCTTATAGGATAAACAATGATTTGTTTTAATTGTGGTATGGATGCATACATGAAGTCTCAGTACTATCTTTATATTTGAATATTACTACTTGTGGATCTGTTGCTATGTGCATGTTCTGTTGCTGTGTTGCTATGTGTATTTCAGTTGTGTACAAGCTGTAAACAAATATCCTCTTGGGATCATAAATCTAAAATGGCCTGACAATAATCATTTTTCATTGATTTCTCCATTTCTGATCTTGTGGTTGTGAGATGACTGTTTACCTGTGTGTGTCTGTGGCATTCCAGGTAGTGAGGAATGTTGAGTGTGTGGTCTGAGGAGGGCATGATGGGGGGGGCCGTCAGAGGACTGATGTCAGCGTTCTCCTGGTTGATGGCGGACGATCCCACCACCGGCTCGCTGTGGCTCCACTGGAAGTAGCAGGACCCTTGAGGAGGACTCTGATCCAGGGACGGGTCGGCCCCCCTCAGGCCTGAAGTGCCAGAGAAATCCCGGACGTTGACACCTGCTGGCCCGGAAGAAAAGTGCTGTTCGAACATGCAGCTAATGTGAGTGGCTGCCTGACCGCACGTCAGCCCGTTCTGCTGAGCGTGGTTCAGTCCGGGGACGCTCCGTGGCCAGAGGCCGGCACGCGAGAATGTTTGGCTTTCCTTAAGTTGGCTGTTGCACACTGGCATCAGTTTGTGTCCGTTCTGCATGATGCCAGAGTCAGGAAGCTGCTGCTGGCTCTGAGGCCACGGATGCACCTGGGGGCTGTGCGCCTCAAAAGGGCCCCTTCCTTGCAGGGGATTTGTGGCAAAGGGAACAGGTATATTAGGCGTGCTACCCGAAATAAAGTTAATGCAAGGAATCAGGGGTGGCAAAATGTCTATTACACCTGCGGCCACGTGGTTTGGTTGTTGAACAAAGCTCTGCAGTAACTGTCCGTTCGCTGCCATTGCAGGAGCTTGCACATTGTTTTGAGGACGCAGCAGGAACTGGCTGGACTGCGTCTGTGCAGAAATCCCACGAGTGCCGCCCATGTGGTTGTTAGATACCTGCCCGCAGGATTGAAACGGGGCTGAGGCTACACCAGCGATGTGGTTGGGGACAGTGAGCTCCGGGAGCTCTATAGACGGGCTGAAAATGTCATGGAGCTGCAGCTGCTGAAGAGGGAGCAGGTTGGTGTCGGCCTGAGAGATCAGGGGACCGTTGTGAGAGAGTTTCTGGGTGCTGCTGAATATCTGAGCAGACTCTGCTATCGCTGGGCCATTCATTGATTCCTGCTGGTGAGCGTAGAGTCCATTCATCGGAGAGTAATTCAGTTCGGGGCTCATGGTCTGAAACAACTGCTGCTCTCCGAGGGCAGCGGCTGACAGCTGGGCAGTGAAGCGGTCCTGCTGGTTGTTGTTGGCCGCTGTCAGGCAGCTGGGCGGGCTGGTGCTCAGATCTTTCTCCTTCTCTTTGAACAAAACATTATCAATGTAGTCAAAGATGTCATCAGTGAGGATGCTGTCCAGCTCGGATTTGACGTTGTTTCGCTGATCATCGTCCTGACCTAATCTCTTGAGGGCATTTTCCCAGTCCATCAGCTCTGAATCACCCACCTCCAGGTCCTGCAGCGCTGCACAGAAGTCCCCGTCGTGACTCAACTTCTCCAGGTTGCCAATGACGGCCATCACCGACCGCTTGGCTTCCTCTTTCACTACCACAGGCTCCGTTGTGCCTGTAGCTCCACTCTCCTGCCACGCCTTACCCACGCTGATCAGGGCCTCGCTGTCCATGAACACCTGATCCACAGAAAACTGGCTTTCCAATGCTGGCATGTAGGCCGACTCATCCTGCTTCATGAAGCAGTCCACCAGCGACCCGGGGATTACATGCTGGCTCATGTCGTTGGTGCTGCTGAACTTTTTGTCGAACTGATACTGTGTGATGTCCACCGTTGGGCCGGCGTTGTAGAGGACGCCCTCTCCTGTGGTGCAGCTGAAGGGAAGCTGCAGGCTCCTCTGACGCAGATACTCCTCCCCCTCGGCGTTGCTGAAACACACCAAATAGCAAATGTTACATTACTGCCACCAGGATAGGATTCTTATTAAGGGGATTGATTGAGCAAGTGTTTTTTTTTATTGCAGGTGCATCTAATGTTCTGCTGATGAAGTGCCCTATAGTAACATCTTTATTATCAACCCATGAAGCCACTGTTGTTAAAGGATCAAAAACTCACACTAAAGCTCTCTGGTCTGCGATGATGAAATCCGGTCTTCCATTTTTGAAGATCAGCTTGGCGTTGGATTTCACCCACACCCAGCCACTGCACTTACTGAGGAGCCTGAAGACAGTCAGACCGGTCTCCCCCGTTTTAATCACTGTGAGATAAAGACGAAAACAACAACCGGGTTATCGGTGAGGTGGCCATGTGTCTGCGTACATGTGGGTTTTTTCACGCCGAAAATCTGTCTACGTGGAAATCTGGAAAGGTTATTGAAAACCTAAAGATTACTTTTTGTGGGGCAAGAATTGGCATGAAAAAATGTCATGTTCATTTTGGCAGTAGTCCAAATATTTGTAAGGTTTAAAAACATACACATGCTGTCAGAAAATAATATATATATATGAATATATACATTTACGGAAGAGGATTAGGGCCACATTATTTATTTTTTTGGGAGGATTTGAAAACCCAAAAATTTTTTGGGAGATTAAAGTCAGAATTCTGACTTTTTTCTTCCAAATTTTTTTTTGGTTTTCAAATCCTCAGAATTCTGACTTTTTTCTCAGAACAAAAAAAATATTTTTATTTTGGTAGAAAAAGAATTCTCACTTTAATCTCAGAATTCTGACTTTTTTCTCAGAA